>NC_068367.1:11045179-11345179 GCF_020536995.1 Dreissena polymorpha
GGTACTGGTGACTATCTGTGGGTTTTGAATAAAGGTCGGTTATAAGATTGTTGTCCTCAATGCGTGAGACAGTATCTAAGAAAACGTGTTGTTTATTAGATATTTCGCTGGTGAACTTAATTGATGTATGGAAGTTGTTGGCAAGTTCAAGGAATGTTTTGAGGTTGTTTTGTCCATGAGACCACTGCATGTCTATATCGTCTATGAAACGCAACCAACTATGTGGTTTCAGATCAACCGACGTGAGGAGTTGTCCTTCAAGATGTCCCATAAAGATGTTCGCGTATGATGGTGCCATTTTTGTTCCCATAGAAGTGCCTTGGATTTGAAGGTAATGTTTGCCATTGAATTCGAAGTTTTGCATTTCAAAATTAATGTTAGCAATTCTACTAAGGTGTTCGTTGGTGGATCTTGTGTGCTTCTTGTTTCCCATGCAGCTCTACACGCTTTAATTCCGTCTTCATGTGGGATGTTTGTGTAAAGGGATACAACATCCATGGAAACTAGTAATGTGTCTTATGAAATTGTATTTGATGATACCTTTTTAAGGTAGTCGGTAGTGTCCTGAACGTAAGATGGTAGTTTTTCAACTAGAGGTCTAAGGTGGTAGTCAACAAATTCTGATATATTTTCAGTGGGGTGGCCATTTGCTGACACTATGGGGCGTCCATGGTTACCAGGTTTGTGAATTTTTGGTAAAAGGTAAAATCGACAAGCTTTAGGGTTCTTAGTTAGGAGGTAATCAAAATTATATATATATATATATATATATATATATATATATATATATATATATATATATATATATATATATATAAGGTGAGTGAGAAATTGATGAAAACCGACCAATGGTATTTTGTGTTTACAAAATCTCTGAAGTCATCAAAGGGTTTCCAAGAGTCAAAATATAATTTTTCTGTTTAGATTTTGTACTCGCGGATCGAAAGACGCGATAAAATGATGTTTACAATACTTTTTCGATAACCATGGGTATTGTAACCGATTGAAAAATGATTAAATGTGCATACAGGTGCTGTTTATCTACCGTTTAATGACTTGGTTATTGATCGACATGGAAAATCTCTATGTGGAAACTACGGTGTCCGACCGAACACGATTTTGGAAATGGGTCAACTTTTGAGGGCTGGTATCGAAATACTGCTGGATCAATGGTACTGATGTTAATTTTTCCTGATAAATTATTTTATTAGCTTTCGAAAACAACCGGTGTGTAGTTGATTCGTTAAACATTGTTCGAGTTACATGGTTTACACTAAAGATGGTGTAGTTTTTCGGCAAATGAAGTTGCACTCCTTGTTTCTATTATAGCATGTATATTTATATATATATATGCTATAATAAAAACAAGGAGTGCAACTTCATTTGCCGAAAAACTACACCATCTTTACTGTATATACTTATATAAAAAAAATAATACTATGGGCTTCCCTCCTGTGCTACTACTACGACGACTACACACACAAGCGCAATATGTAACACAATCATTTCGCTCTACAAGAGTGTATCATGTATTCAGAGCAAATGCACTTCGCATTGGCCTAGATTCCTTATCAACGTGTGCATGCGTGCTTCAGTGCAAGATACAAGATACACATGTTGGATCTCGTGCCAGTATTATTCTTCCTGAATTATTTTAGACTTTAGACTTTTCCTCAGAAAACTAATTTGATGAGTTTAACTATCAAAGGGAAATTATTTAACTGAAATAAACAACTATTGTTAAGTAGCTTCTTATAAACAAGGATTAAAAAGATTGCTTTGTTGAACAGAAACTAGACGATTCGAATGAAAACGGATGGAAAATTGAAGTACATGTATATCTTATAACTTATAACACAATGCATGTGTCAAGCCTTTTCCCCTTACAAAATTAACATGTACACTCTGCATTAAAAGAATAGTATGTATTTATAATTTTTTACTAACGTGCATAAGAAAAGCCATAAAAGCATTTTAATTATTAGAATAATAGATGTACATGTATTGTAGATGATCATCCCTTTATTCTGATACAACAGCAAATTTATATTTTATTTATTTTATATCAAACATACTGAATCTTTCAAAAACTATACAGCCCATTATCGAGTTTCTGAAGCAAAAATTGAAGTTTTTTTAAATGTGTTTGACAATCAATTTCTATTAAAATGAATGAGCATTGTGTGAGCAGAAACTCAAAGATTGATGCAGATAAAATTTGTAAAATATTACCATCGCGTAAACTTAAATATTAAACAGTTGGATTGATCGATTGTGTTATTGACATGATTGAGATATATGTATGTAATCTGTGTTTTGATACAACAATTATTAATTAGTTTATCGTAATCTTAAATAATCCTCGTATCTAAACAAATAGAACGTAAACATAAAATAAGTATCTAAAGTTCTTACCTAAAACAACAATTAGTTCTTTAAAATCCATAATCATTTGCCTTAAATTTGATATATCTTTATAAACTCATTTAAATCAGAATCCTTGCGAACGTATACTACAGCGCGTAGGATAGGCAGAATCTATTTAAAAGCGGAAAACTGCATCGCACACATCGCAATTATCGATTTAAAGTGGCAACATCCGACTTGAAATGACGCTATCAACTACAGATGACAATCGCCTGAATAATCAATTAGCAATCCTATTGCTGAGACTAGTTTGTTAGTTTGTGAGTGTGCTAATTATAAAATCGTCACTCTATTGTTTTTTATATTCATGTACATATATTAATATACATATATTATTATCTATTGTATACATTAATGATGTAAATACTTGTTGTAAATGTGCTAAGCTCTCCATGAATGGAGGAAATAAAGAATATATCTATCTCTACCACATTGACTGATTTCATTGAAGAGTTATGTACATAAGTATACATTATGTTTAAGGAAGATTAACCTACTAGTCATGTCGCACATTCACATTGACATCCAATTACGTTTGAAGGCGGTTGTACATGCAGTAGGTATTTGCTTGCTTTTTATTGTGATGTTTTCATGTTTAAGCTGGAAAAGTATACGTTCGCGTAATTTAACCCCGTTATGCCTAGTGGACTCTCCCGTCCTTCTAAATTGCGTCAATTTATTTTCAAAATTAGGGATATCTAGTATATTTATTTCTATATTTAGAATATTTCATACAGAAATTCCTTTCAGCAAACCGCGCAGACCCTGATCAGACGCCGCATCATGTGGCGTCTCATCTTGATCTACGCTGTTTGCTATGGCCGCGAAACTGATAGGCATGGACTTCCCAACAGGTATAACACTATAATATCAATATTGTAAGAAGTAGAGTATACTAACACGTTTTAACACACTTTCTTATGTATACTCGTATGTCATCAAGTAGTAACACGTGTATGCTTCAAACACGTTTATTAATAGATTTATTTGTATGATATAAACATCTAATATCTTTTACCTCAAATAAAGGTGTCCTTCTGCCCACATAATCAGTTCAAGTCTGTATAATATACGAAAGTCTCGCTCGAGTATTGGACATGTAAATTGTATTACTATATGGACATCGCATACTACATAGGAACCGTGCGTTAACTTTGTTTCAAATAAATTTCAAAATATGATTAGAGTCTAGAATATAAATAACGCCGGGAGTTGTAAAATTGTGCAGTTCAAATGATTGATTATACTCTTGTAGATGAACAGATAAAAGATAAATGTATTATATAAAATATCGAAATTGGAAAAAAACGACTTCGGGCGAAATAATATAATAGTGACAAGACAGGCAGTCCAAACTGTATAGCGGAATTTTTTGGGGGGTTTTAAGGAATCATCTGAAGCTAAACATATCTTGTCATATTAAATAAAAATTGAATGTTCTTAATCGATTATGGAGTTCAATAAAGAAAACGCCGTACTGTTGGTTACACGCATTTAAAAGATGTTAGACCACCACAGGTACAACCATGTGCGGGGGATCAAGTTTCAGACCTTACAATCGGCAACCTGTTCTCCCTTCCGCTATGAGTCAGTAAACACCTAACAATCGACAACCTGTTCTCCCTTCCGCTATGAGTCAGTAAACATCGTTGACATTAACCTGGCGACCGAAACGGGTTAACAATCTAACACTTGATTCACAGGATATTTTATTACGATTCAAATTGACTGCTGAATGAGTAACCCCGGTAGCAAAATAAAAATGTACAAATTAAAAAGCGCTTTGTGCGTCCCCCCCCCCCCCCCCCGACGCTTGAAATTGTTTTTTTATTTGAAATGATTGGATATTTAAAAAATAGCACTTCTACGTTTGGTTAGTTTTTATTAATATATTCTGACTTGAAATGAAAATTAATTTCGTGCTATCTTCTGGAACGTTTCCAATTGTGTTGATATTTCCTGATCCTCTTCAGATTTTGTAAATCGGTCGTAATCCATTTTCTTATCCGCGGATATTTCGTGATTCTTCTCTTATGCGATCTCTCTTTATAGCGCGGATCTTTCAATTTCGCCATAATTGTTTCTGTTTTAAATATCTGTCAATGTTTATTTCATATTTGGATGATATATTTCAAAGGATTATGCCCAGCGGTAAATAAAATAACATAGCATGGTCTTATTTTTTAAAGGTATTGACATTAGTTATCGTTGATGATGATGAAAACCAAAGATTTTAATATATTCATGATGACAACCGATCGATCCCAATCAATTACTAGTTGAATACTTGACTGATAAAAAAGTTTCAATTTATTGTTATTTATTTCAAAATTTACACGAATGTTAGGTCCGTCATAAATACAACAAGAATGTTTTAAAATCGAGTTAACAAACAGCCACGCAGCAAACAACATAAAGTTTGTTTTATTGCTGATCAAAAACGATAATTCTAACAATATTTCTATTCTTCATTGATTTTTATGAATATGTGCCTGGTTATTTATAACATATACGATATAGAAGTATCCCACAAAATGTGTTGAGGTTCGTTAAGTTACTTTACGGTTCTTATTGAGTAGTTTTTAGATGGTCGCTTTAGCGACCGTCTAATGTGCTTGATGTAAAATTCAGGTCGATACGGCCTGGGTATGATTAGCCCAATTCCCGCTTACACTACGCGCGAAGAAAGAGTTGTATAATTTATGCAAGAGGTTTGAGTTCTCCAATTATGTTTATTCACAAATGGAAACATTATATTAATATCGTGTTAAATGCAATAGTTTCGAATGGTGTTTTATAGAAAAGAATTAAAAAAAACAATGATCGTATTGCACGTGTCGCGGAGGAGATTGTTTATGAATGATTAAAATAGTCCACTTTCTGCTGCGTCTGCGTGACGTAGTATTTTCGCTCATCTCATTCATAAATCTGAGGCTGGCGATAAACAAAGGGGAGTCCGGGTGAGAATTACGCACTAGTATAAGGTTACGCTTGTTTATATTCACAGGTCTCAATTAATAACACGTTGACCACGAGTTCAACAATTATTACCGGGATACGATAGACAACATAAAAATGATTCATTATCGCTGAAACTGTAAAAAAAACATTTAAATATAACAAGAATATTTTCTAAAAAAATGTAGTCTTGCTGTTTTGAAATAAGGTTTGGAATTTTGGTTTCTAAATAACTTAATTAAAAACAAATGTTTAATTATAGTGTTTTTTACTTTTAGTCGCATATTTACCGCATTATAATGTGTGTTATAATAGGCAAACCATACATTAGTAAAATTCAATCTGCCTTCGCACATAGAAGGAATGGGTCAATTAGGTGCTGCGTTTCCTTTGCTTACTTCAGTTAGAGGTCAATTCTTTACGTAAAAGCAATCACAAGGCCCCGGCTTCAGAGGAATTGCGGAGAGTTCTTACATAATTAAAGTCGTAGTCGCATGGTATTTGCGTTTAGCGTCCTATTTGGTCACGTGGTTCTTTTTCGCGGGTGTTTTGGCATTCATGATATGAGGCTATTAATAGATGCGCCTGTCGATAAACAAAGGAAAGTTTACGGGCGATAACAACGCAATAGGTTACGCTCTCACATACAACTCAACATCGTCGGATACCCACGACTAATTCATTCCGTTACTCTCCATCGATAAATGGAGAGTAGCGGAATGGGTCGAACGTGGGTATCCGACGATGACAACTCAATGACGTAGTACAGGTCGTAAATTGAGAGATTTGGGGAAAAGTTGACGCTTATTTATATTCTCAATTTATAAAACGTTGAACATAAGTTCAACAATAACTTCAGCGATACGATAGACTAAAAAAATCATAATCGCTTAACCCGAATATAACAAATAATTTATAATAATAATACGAATGACCTGTTTCATAACCTCGTTGAAGCTACTACATCGGGTATTTCTGGAAAGCGTTCTTGGTTCTCAACACATAGCGGCGATCTTTTGTATTTACGGGTGCTAGCAACGCAATAGTAGAAGCTTAGTAGAAGGGTTAGCTTGTTTATATTCACAGTTCTCAATACATTGACAGTTGGATATGAGTTCATCAATTACTCAGGCATACTATAGGCAACCTCGAAAATGCTTTATAATCGCTAAAACCGAAAACAACTAAATATATTATATTAAATATATTTATAACAATACATGTCTTTTAAAAATGTAGTCGGCGTATACGCCGACTTTGAAATAAAGTTAGCAATTTACTTTTCTAAATAATTGAATACAATTAAACAAAAGTTAAACTATTGTGTTGTGTTTTTCACTTGTAAGCTGCATATTCACCGCATGAAATGTGTGTTAGCATTGTCAAACCACACATTAGTGTGAGTAAATAAAAAATATACTACGGGAGAGCACTTCATATGTGTCCTCATATGCCTTGTTATGAGTATCTTTCTTCATTATCGAAATATATCGTATGTTTATATTTGATTTAAACGCAGTTTTCTTTCGTCACATTTAAATCACACGTCAATAGCGCCGTCATGCGAAAATGGGTCTTATGCGTTTCGGCAAGCGTTTGTTAAACCCAACATGTGCTCTTGCGCAGTCAGGCCATAGGCGACGCTGTTCGCTTTAAAATCACTCAATATGTTATGTTTCTCCTTACCAGAAGGAGGGATAGGTGAGTGGGCTATTTATATGAAGGGCGCATATGGAATAAGACCCATTTTCGCATGACGAGGGTCATTACAAAGCTCATTGCGAATTGAAAATCCCACATTTAAAAACAATGCTTTTTGATACAAAATTGAATTCAAAATAGCAAACTTGTTAATAATGGCAGCCTATCGACGCATTAAGGAATGATTTCCAGACGTGCTGACCAAGTACGGCAAACATTGTGGTATGATAATTAAACGATTTTCTCTTATCGTGACACTATACTATTTCGCTAATGATTGTTTTCTCATCTTGGAGGCGAAATTGAAATTCTGCGAGATGGATTGTAACGCGTAATTGTAACAGGGCCACAATTTGTGTCGTTTGAGCATACAGAGAGTAGTCCGGAATTTCTTACACTGAACAGTGCTACATCCTTTGAATTGAGCACATACGCAGTGATGTAGCAAAAATTCAGAGGTTGTATCTCGAATCAGCTTATTAAATATTCGAAAATATTCATGCGTGTCTGTTGGCGTTATGTTAAAGTCACTAAGATGAAAACTGAAACAGCTTCGCCTAAAAGCGCATTAGTGCTCTATACCTATGTTTATGTTAGCGTTGTTGACACCGTGTGAACTGCTCGGGTAACAAGTAAAGCATAAACAGCAATGTTTATATACTTTTATTCCTCCATATACAAGATACGAAGATTATTGTATATTTTGAATTTGTATATGGTGTCAAAAATCAAAAGTTTTGTACACGGAACTTTCATTATGAATTTATATTCTTGGTGAGATAGTCATTTGATATTAGAAAAAATATTCCTTTAATATGATGGTGACTGCAAATTTTCTTTATATTAAGTTCTCATTACCATTTTCATCATACTTTCTTTGCTTTCAGAACTTCCAAAAAAGCATGCTGTTTTTATTTTGTCTTAGTTATTTCTATGAAATAATAAGGATGATAAAAAGTGCACACAAAACTCGACCCGTGCGCTATGACACACACTTTTTTAAGTTGAATGGCGTGTGTTCATTTCAAACTTGCGATTGATTTTGAAAAATGAATTGCGTGTTAAATTATGCAATAGCGAACATCTTCAGTGCCTTCAGCGCTTTGATTTATACTTGAAATCGTGTTGTTTTTTTTCAAGACAGTTCAGCTTAAATAATGATACTTGTGCAAATAAGCAATAATCGGTTGTTGTTTGTTTAGTGTACAGTATAATGGTATGCGCCAATATGTATGAGATGAGCATATTTTCACATGCACTACAATATTCCATGACAGTTAGTACTTAAAACCCTGTATATTTAGACGAGGAAAAGTAACTACTGACTGGTTACATAAGTAAAGTGAAAAATGATCCCCCGTGCTATGGTATGTCTTTTCGCAATATTTATAGCAATTTTCCTAAAGGAAAAAAATATTTTAATATGTGGAGATACAATAATTGGACCGCGCTTTGTGAAATTGGGTTTAATGCATGTTCGTAAAGTGTCGTCCCCTATTAGCCTGTGCAGTCCGCACAGGCTAATCAGGGACGAAATTTTCCGCTTTAATTGTATTTTTCGTTTAAAGAAAAAAATCCAGTTAAGGCGGAAAGCGTTTTCCCTGATTTACCTGTGCACTTTAATTTACCCATATTAATTCAACCCCCTTTTCACAGAGCACGGCCCATATGTACGATGTGTATGTTGTGTTTACGATTTAATCCACGGTTCTAGTACTTTGTGCTACGGATAAGCAGGAGTTTGCACGATCTTGTACGATGTACTACATTTCAGCACGAAACAGTATGGACATGTACGGTCCACTTCAATATATGCTACTGAAATGCATCATTGAAATTATAAAGCAGCCGTACTTGAAATTTTTGAGTTCACAATCATGAATCGCCAGCAAATTGCGTTTGCGATAAATGTGTTACACTTGGATATTGATATGGCACAAAATGCAGAGGCCGTAGTCAAGCTGCTTGACGATGTGCACAGAGGTAATAATGATTCAATATCGTATAACTAGTATAGCTTTGTGCTAAAGGTTACGTATTATGAACATATTAGAATTTGAATTTACTAGAAGTACTTTTTTTTGCAGGTAAGTGTCTGCCTCATATGCCTTTTGAATCTTGCTCTTACTTTTACTTACTCTTTAAGCCGACATAATAATAAACACAATTAATCATACTTTCCTAAGCATAATCTGTATTTGTACATCAATAATTACATATTTTATCAGGTCAGAGAAGAAAAAGGAGGTGGTGGATAAGAGACTGGCTTTTAAGACGACCTGTCTCTTGGTTTTGAATGGAGAGGTACACTCTTCCTCAGACACGGCTGATTCAATTATATCTGTTACGCGCTGTTGATGCCGCTTGCATGTTCTCTTTTTGGGAGGCATTCTGTGTATGACAATACAAGAGGCTGTGGCGCAATGTTCAATCGAAGTTCGTTCCTACCTGACCGTACCAGTCTGTCGCAATTCCCACTGCTTCGTAAAGGACCGTTCTAGTTCGTACTTACCCGTACTAGACCGTAGCGAGTCCGTAGTTAGATCGTACTGATTAGAATAGCATCGTACTTAATCGTTCCAGACCGTAGCGGATTCGTAGTTTGATCGTACCGATTCGTGGCGCTTCGCACTAAATCGCGTCGATCAGTAGCAATCCGTACCTTTCCTTGTTCGTTTTCCAACATTTTGATGGTAGATTTGTTGTGCTCCGTACTGAAATCGTAGCGGCCTACAAATTTTGACAATTTCGTAGTCATTCGTAGCCGATTGAATCGTAGCTCATTCGTAGCTCTGATTCGTGGCAGTGTGACCGAGGCATTACGCAGAACATGCATATTAAATAGTGGTTGATATCTTTTGCTGTTTTTTAAGACAGGATTGCCAAATCGCGTTTAAAACATGTTCGCAGTTCGAATATTAATGTCAATATTGTATCCATGTTACTATGGAAACGAGTATGCTCAGTCGGCTTCAACTTTGAATAATACAACACTCATCTAATACGCTGATAAATATATTTGAGCCGCGCTCTGTTAAAAGGGGGGGGGGGGGTTAATGCATGTGCGTGAAGTGTCGCCCCAGATTAGCCTGTGGAGTCCGCACGGGCTAATCAGGAACGACATTTTCCGCCTAATAGTCCTTCAGCCAAGTACCCAAAATTGAGGTGGGGTGTACCAGTAAGGAGGGCAAAACTACACCTATATATCTTGGAAGATGCATGCCAGTAGCATATGAAAATGGTTGATAACAGTCTGGTACTGGCAGCTTTTGGTATTTCTTTGAAGGTGGGGCCTCAATCAGCTTAATTTTCATAAATTGTCTGGGAGAAATTGAACCAAAGTAGGGTCAATACACCCTTTGACCCCCCAAAAATTGCTACATAACGTATTATAACTGATCCTGGTAGGGTAGAAGGTCCTTAAAAACATATTAAAAGTTTACCACAATCGGACTTCCGGAAAGTTGTTTTTTTCAAGATGCCTGCCAAGATGGCCGCCAAGACCTATTAATGATCATAACTATGTACCTATCCAATCAAATTTGATGAATTTGATGTATATACGTAGATTTCAAGGGGAAAAGAACACATAATGATCATCAGAAATTGTTTAAGTTTAATTTAGTACACACAAATTTAACATGGCGTCGAAAATGGCCACCAGATGGCCGCCACAAACTATTTATGGTCATAACTTTGTAACTATCAACTTAAATTTGATGAATTTGGTGTCTATACCCAGGTTTCAGGGGGCAAAGAACACATACATATCATCAGACAAGTGTACGTTAATAATGTTACACAGAAATTTAACATGGCGTCCTAAATGGCCGCCAAGATTGTCGCAAAGATGGTCGCCAAAACCTATAAAATCATCATAACTATGTTACTATCCACTCAAATTTGACGATTTTGGTGTCTATACATAGGTACATATTAAGATCACCAGACATTGTTTAAGTTTATTATATTACACACAGCGTCCAAAATGACCGCCAAGATGGCCGCCAAAACATATTTATGATTATAAAATATAACTATGTAACTATCCACTCAAATTTGATGAATTTGGTGAATATACCCAGGTTTCAGAGAGCAAACAACACATTAATATCACATTTATATCATCAGATATAATATAAGCTAATTATGTTACACAGAAATTCCACACGGCGTCCAAAATGGCCATCAACACAATTCGAAGGACCACAAGTCCATAACTTGTTACTCAAACGTTATGGTTGTTATGCAAAATGCCATAGTTTAGGAGACAAGAAACACTTAAATCGAATTGAGGTTATCACTAAGAAGTTGAATAATCATAAAATCCAATTTACGATATTTGGAACAGAGAATGAACCAGCACATGACTTCATGATAGGATCAGGTTTTACTAACTTCTGTAGACTTGATTTTTTACCGTTGCTGAAAATCATTGAAGATTAATTACAGCCTGAATAATCACGAGTTCTTTCAAAAGGTTAATATTAAACACTTTGCGTTCCTTTGACTATTTATTTACATATAAGCGGAAGTAGATGGTCTTATTGTCCCTTTCGGAGTAATGCAGGATCAAGATGAGCAAATCTGTATCCTCGCCCACCAACGTTGTGGTGCTACGACGGGATCGTTATACTGTATTTAACAATTTGAACGTCTGCATCCCCTGAAGACAGAACAACATAGCATCCCATTTTAGTCAGAGTTGTGCTGATCAGAGCAATCATGCCGGCCTTGTTTCTGTCACGAGACAAAAAGTCTTCCTTTTTTACATGAGCATTCTGTTTCTTTGCTGAAACTCACAATATGATTCACGTTTCCGGTGCGTTTTGTCTTTGTTATAATCACCGTCTTCGCAGCAATCGAACCCCACTGTCGCTTGTCCGTAATGCATTTCACTAAATCTACATAAGACTCGGCTATTGCGTTTTATGAGTCGCCCTTCTCCATGGTTAACGATGCAGCAAAGTGCCACCATCATGCATCTGTTTCATGAATACAGTTCATCACAGCCTCACATGGTGTGTCTACAGCAAACTCTTAAATTGCCTGAGCGATCTGAGGCTTATCTGCTGTACAAAGTATGTTCTTGGCTTCAAAGAAGGCAGCAGGATGGGAACTCAGTTCATAAGACAATACGACTGCAAGGGAAGGATCTCCGTATTTTGACACCACCAGAAAACTCTGGAACAGAAGAGCAGATTCAAACGCACTGTCAGAAGCGATCTTAACAGCCAAGCTATTCCAAAGAGATTTGGCTCTGTATTTTCTCGTGAATTTATAAGCAAAGAGCGACTTTCCTATGATATCTCTTATGATCGTTTTCCCAACCGCCTCCATTGCATGAACATTCACATGTGACCCAGCCACTATCCCATTGACCATATTTCTGAGAGTAGGGTCAGCTGTGTATGGTGATCAGGTTGTTATATGTGTCTTCATTTTCTCCAGATCAGAAGAATCCCCTTTGATGCACACTTCAGTTGAGTTTTTATGTTGTGCACTTGTAGTATCGGTCAGGTCTGTAAAATCCTGCATCGCACTGTTGTGCTCGGATGTTGCAGATAGGGTCCAATGGGTTTGCAGTTCCTCAGTCATTCCACTGCCGGGAGTTAGACCACATTTGCTCTATGAATACATTATCAATGTTTGCTCAATAACAAGATCAAGTCATAGCCTAGCCCAGCACTGATGGCTCCTACAAACAACTTGAAAACCAATACCGAATTTTCGATAAACGTCCGGGTGCGTTTCCTCCAGGTTGCTTATTTGCTGCATATATATGTAGTAATACGCAGATTGCAGGTAATGTAGCCAGCAGCAGCAAAGATGGATAGCAAATTGGCGGTGCCTAACGCATCAACCAATACCCAGTACGATATGCTTTAATCAACACCCTTGAATTGTTAATCATAAGCTAATAATTCAGCCAAACTATGTTTGTCTTTGAGGTCTGGGCAATTTCATATTTCAACTTCTCTGTAGCCCTCTCGAGTTTGATCAAAATCGCATAACATATCATCTGCTAGCGTCGTTTTGCCCCTCAAAAGTACAAATCCTTGGCATGATCCAGCAGCATCTGAATGTCTGGATCTTCCTCGGTCATTTCGGCTGAAAGCTGGCTGTGTATACACTTTTCAACATAAAGATGGTCCCGTGAAGCTCTCTGGACAGCTTTTCGTGTCACAATGTGCACAATTGCATTTCTCAATAGCAAGCCTCAAGTATGTTTTTGAGAGCAGTTTCTTCCATGAGGGATCCTAGCCCACCCAACCCCCCCCCCCCCGCCCCCCCCCCCCCCCGCCCCCCCTCCCCCCCGCAAGTTCATACATTTATGAAATATCCCAAATTCTGAACAGCATTGTGGCAAGGTTGCAAACTACGACTTATGTTGACAAAATGCACGCTTTATCCCCATTGTACATATTAATCATAGGCAAGAATTTGACTGGCAACAGCCCAGGGTACTGTCTTTGCTGATGCAAGATACGCATCATTCCCTGCCAATTCAGTGTTGCCTAAAGCTGAAAAATATCGATCCTCCTATCAAAATCCAGAAATTGTGGCAGGTCCAAACTATGGTGTATCACATAACAAGCATCACGTCAAAAGTAATGGACTCGCGGTCCTTCGTATTGTGTCATTGGACGCCATGTGCGATTTCTGTTTAACATAATAAACTTAAACTATGTCTGACAATCGAAATTTTGTTCTTTACCCCTCGAAACCACGGTATAGACAACAAAATCATCTAATCTGAGTGGATAGATACATAGTTATGATCATTAATAGGTTTTGGTTGCCATCTTGGCGGCCATTTTGGACGCCATGTTGGATTTGTGTGTAATGAAGTAAACTTAAACAATGTCAGATAATCTTAATGTGTTCTTTGCCCCTTGAGACCTATGTATATCCACCAAAATTATTAAATAGGTTTGGGCGGCAATCTTGGCGGCCGTTTTAGACGCCATGTTGGATTTGTGTGTACTATTATTAACTTAAACAATGTCTGATGATCTTAATGTTTTCTTTTCCCCTTGAAACGTAGGTATAGACACCAAATCCATTAAAGTTGAGTGGATAAATACATAGTTATGATCATTCATAGGTTTTGGTGGATATCTTCGCGGCCATTTTGGACGCCATTTTGGATTTGGGTGTAATATAATAAACTTATACAATGTATGATGATTGAAATGTTTTCTTTGCCCCTTGAAACCCATATATAGCCATCAAAATAATCAAATTTGAGTGGATATTTACATAGTTATGATCATTTATAAGTTTTGGCGGCCATCTTGGCGGCCATTTTCGACGCCATGTTGGATTTGTGAGTACTATTGTACACTTAAACAATGTCTGATGATCTTTATGTGTTCTTTGCCCCTTGAAACTTAGGAATATACACCAAATTCATCAAATGTGATTGTATAGTTACATAGTTGTAATCATTAATATGTATCGGCGGCCATCTTGGCGGCCATCTTGAAAAAAAAACTTTCCGGAGGTCCGATTGTGGTAAACGTTTGATATGTTTTAAAGAAGCTTCTACCCTACCAGGTTCAGTAAAAATACCTTTTGTAGCAATTGTTTGGTGGTTGAAGTTATTTTTTCATATATTGACCCTACTATTTTGGAGGCTCGCTAGTTTTTAGGAACTTTTCTTGCAATCTCATTAATATTCATAGATATGCAAATGTACTTATTTGTATATTTAACTGTAGATCATACTAGGTTATAATCATAATCTTCATTTTAACACCAAACCTTTGTTTCTAGAACCAATTTTGAAGAAATATTTGAGAATTATACTAGCTAAACTAGCTATTTAGTCAAAGCCTGGCGGTTGCCATAGAAACCGCTCAATAATAACTTATAGCTGCCCAACGGAGATTGTTATCACACATTTTGTTTCTTTATATTGAGTATACAATCAAGTAAGATAGGTGTTGTTTTGCCCCCCTGAGTGGTACAACCCAACCCATCTGGCTGATAGACTATTAGCTTGTTTTTTTGGCTAAAAAGAGACCTTCTTTAAACGAAAAAAATAAAAATAAAAGCGGACAGTGCCGTTCCTGATTAGCCAGTGGGGACTGCACAAGATTATCTGGGACGACACTTTAAGAACATCCATTAAACCCCTTTTTCACACAGCACGGCCCAGTTGTAATTTGTTTCTAAATTGAATTATTATTAGAAACAGCACTGCTGTTAAATTAGTCCTTTAAATTTTATAAATGGAATAATACAAGAATATTTTGAAAAGAGTTTTACACACATATAACAGTTACGTTGATGTCAGTAGAAAAGAATTATTGTCTTTAATATAAAATGTTTTTCAATATGAGACAGAACTGCACAATGGTCTGTCCCTTAGAACTATACATCATACGTATTTCAAAATAGTTATACCTAACAACACAAATAATTATAAGGGTTATTGAGAATACCAGCTTAGTGATAAGTATAGAGTAAGTCTGTGTGGCTAAACTTAGAAAGTCTTGACCATTTCAAGTTTTCGTGCCAAGCGATTATCTGGTATTCTGTTTTTCTCTCAAAAGAAGTGTCTTTTAGTTTCAACATATATCTCTGTGGGGGGTTAAAGACAAATGTACGTTAATTTTCACCCATGACATAGAGATAAAGAATAAAACACAATTAATGGCATTCGGACAAAATTAATATTGTTTATAAATATCATTTTGACATCTTCTTGTCTACCAAGTCACTGCAGAGGTATATGGAATGTAGCCAGTGTACAAGATATTGTTGTTTCGGCTTCTGCCACTCAGTCCTTATCGCCTGTGTAGCATGGATTTTCGATTTTAGTGACCGGATTCAAATAAATTGGGTTTTCCGTCTGAAATAACATGTTTGAAGAACCAGTCATAAACATTGCACGCATTACTAACATTATTCAGTGTTAGTGAAATGTCAACAAAAAAAGACACTCGCACAAATTTAAAATATCCGAAATCCTTCTGCAAGCATTAATAAACAAATGATATATATTTCAAAGTATACATACTGATATTCAGTTATATGATAACTGATGTAAGAACCAAACTTTGAATAAAGGTGATTAATACATGACTTTTAATATTAAGTTCAGTTTGCGTTGTTATTTTATGTAAGATACGCAGTTTTAGAGTGAAAACGAACTTTCCATTGTATTTAACGGACAATTCAAACTACTCATATGCTATACATCGAAAAACGTCCGTCCTTGGAATAACATGTATACGTTTCCACGCTGTGCTTCGAGCTGTCTTTGAAAATATACTATTACGTTTACCTAAGCGTTTGAAACAATATAAAATTCTTAATTAAATACATTCCAGTGCGCGATAGCGTAGTGGATATTTTGTCCGTTAACTACAAGTCATCGATTAATAAGCCGTCGTATTTTGTTTCAATCGAACTTAAATCAGTATCTTTAAACTTATTTAAATTAATATGCTAATGATAAATTTATCTCAGTAAATGCTAAAATGAGCGTAATCGTATCGATAAAATCGAACTTACGTAAACAAGTTTCAAATACATTTGGGCCGTGCTCTGTGAAAAGGGAGTCGTGCATGTGGGAAAAGTGTCGTCCCATAATAGCCTGTGCAGTCTGCACGTGCTAATCAGGCACTACACTGTCCGCTATTATGATATTTTCTGTTTTAAGAAAGTCAGTTCTTAGCAAAAATTCAGTTTAGTCGGAAAATGTCGTCGCTGATAAGCATGTGTGGACTGCACAGGCCAATCTGGGACGACACTTTACACACATGCCTTAAACCCCCTTTTCACGGAGCACGGCTCATTAATTTGAGTACTTTGGACAATGTATTATGTGTATACGTACGTTGCTCCACTTGGCGTTCTGTATCTCGTGCTCTAGGCGAGCATACTCGATGCGATCGTAGAAGAAAGTAAGAATCTTCCAGATGATGAGCAGCAATATACCCACCCCCAGGATGCCCCCGAGAAGTGGCAGTGCGATCAGCAAGGGGTCAGGGGGCAGCGAGCAGACTGAAATAGTTAAAAACTAATTAATACTAAAAAAACTTATTAGAGACTGATGACGTTAAAACACCGTTATCAAATCTTTAGAAGTCTCTTACATTTCGGCAATCCTAAGTTTTCAAACACACTCTTTTAAAGCAAAAAAAAATATTTTTGAAACTCCAATAACAGGAAGTTTTTTTGTAGTAATTACACATTTGTAGAAATTTGCCTTTTTATCTGAAATAACCATACTTGCGTTAATTCTTTGAAACATCAAACATGTCTATTACAACCTGACAACGGTCATAAAACCTTGCAGGCGAATGGAGAAGTCACTGGACCGTTACATTTGCGGGGTGTTTTTTTGGTAAATATATCGGGGAAAAACCATGCTGTTAAACACTGTCTTACTCGAATATTTAATGCATTCAATTGATTATAGAATGTTCTGATTATTGCATTGACGCTGTTTGGTGGGTATCCGTTTGGGAACAATGATTTATATTAGTACAATTACGTTATTGTGAGTGATAATGAAAGTGCATTAGTTATATTGTCGGTGTGCCTATGCATTTTCGGACACTGTACTTTGGTTATAATTGTGAGTCTCTACATTTTTTGCACACAATTTGATTATTTTTAAGTGCCCAAAAACTAAGACTATTTATAAAATTGATATCCAAAATGTACAACATATTGGACACAAACTGATGTAAACTTACATTTCTTCATAAAATACTCACTTTTTCCTTTTGTGATGTTCAGGAACACGTCGTTGTTGACACAGTCAACCACATAGTGCGTCTCGCACTTTTCTGCATCTATGTACCCACATGGCTCGATGTCTGAAAGTAGTGCGTGCGAGCAGTTTCTTTTTTATGCATGTGTCGGTAGTTATTTCTAGAGCTGATTTTAACCAATTTATGCCTAGTGGACTCTCCCATCCTTCTAAATTGGATCAATTTATTTCCAAAATTAGGGATGTTTTGTATATTTATTTCTATATTAAGAATATTTCTTACAGAAATTCCTTTAAGCAAACAGCGCAGACCCTGATGAGACGTCGCATCATGCATCATGCGGCGTCTCATCTGGGTCTTCGCTGTTTGCCAAGGCCTTTTTTTAGACGCTAGGCATATTTGGGTTAAGTGTGTACCTGTTCTTATTTGACAAGACAAATAAGTGTGTACGGTCCACAAAATACAATTAACGGGTTATTATTAAAACTATTTTATGGTCTTCATTTATATAGAGAAAAAAAGCGCCAAACTGAATTGCCTGAGCTGCTATTTGTACTAATACTCATAAATCAAATGGCATTATTGATATGCAAAATAAACGATCATTATAAGTGGAAATTAATGAATTTTACCGGCTGATTATGACAATTCAAATAGGCTGGTGAAATGGAATTGAAATGCAAGGGGAACATAGTAATGGGTCGTGCTCTGTGAAAAAGGGTTTAATGCATGTGCGTAAAGTGTCGCCCCAGATTAGCCTGTGCAGTCCGCACAGGCTTATCAGGGACGACACTTTCCGCTTAAACAAGATTTTTGCTAAGAAGAGACTATATTTAAACGAAAAATGACATAAAAGCGTTAAGTGTCGTCTCTGATTAGCCTGTGTGGACTGCACATGCTAATCCGAGCCGACACTTTACGCACATGCATACAACCAATAAGCACGGTCCATTAATAAATGGTGCAGGCAAAAATGTAGCACTACCAGAGAATCGGTCCACCCGATTAATTTTGAGAGCTTCGCACACCGGACATGCCGTGCTGGAGTTAAGAGCGGAGCTGCCTTTCTGGTCCAGACATTGTACACATTCTCTGTACCCGCACTTCCGGCAGCGGTCACATTTCTGTTAAGTTTGAAAATAATGCATTCATGTTTGATTGATCGATTGATGAATGGATAGATAGATGGATGGATCGAGTGAGTGAGTAAATGAGCCAGCCAGCCAGTCAGTCAATCAGCTGGTCAGTCAGTAAGCTAGTCAGTGATCTAGTTAGTAAGTCAGCTAGTCAGTCAGTCAGCTAGTCAGTCAGCTAGTCAATCAGCTAGTCAGTCAGTTATTCAGTCAGTCAGTCAGGTATTCAGTCAGTCAGTCAGCTATTCAGTCAGTCAGTCGGCTATTCAGTCAGTTATTCAGTCAGCTATTCAGTCAGCTGGTCAGTCAGCTGGTCAGTCTGCAAGTCAGTCAGCTAGTCAGCTGGTCAGTCAGTCAGCTAGTCAGTCGGCTAGTCAGTCAGCTAGTCAGTCAGCTTGTCAATCAGCTAGTCAGTCAGTCAGCTAGCCAGTCAGCTAGTAAGTCAGCTAGTCAGTCAGCTAGTCAGTCAGTCGGCTAGACAGTCACCTAGTGAGTCACATAGTTAGTCAGCTAGTCAGTCAGTCAGTCAGTCCGTCCGTCCGTCTGTCTTTTCGTCTGGCAAGCAGACAGACATGCAGGCATTCAGGCAGGCAGGAAGTCAATCTATATATAGATATGGATATAGACATATTCGAGTTAATTTAAAAAAAAAACAATAAGATTTCTATCTTTTAATCAACCAAACATAAATAATACATTTACAAGACAAATGGGGAAAAATAACAGAACCAACACTTTTTTCACATCAAATCAAATAGGTAACAAGATCCAGTTTAGGCGGAGAGTATCGGCCCTGATTAGCCTATGCAAAGTACACAGGCTAATATGGGACGACACTTTACGCACAAGCATTAAACCCCCTTTTCACAGAGCACGGCTCAATTCTATATACAAGATATGATATGACATGAATGGATGCCTTACCGGACATAAGTTGCACGTGGGACCTTCGTAGTTCCGCTCGCATACGCATGCGCCACATTCGCACTTCCCGTGGCCGCTGCACGTCAGCTGCAAACCATAGAAAAGAGAATAACTGATATACGATATTAACTTCAACTAGAAAATAATGAAATTGGATATCGATGAAAAATTGATATTGTTACTCACATGCGACGAAATAACAAGATATTTTCAAAATTGGTCAATGACAAGTCATTCATTTGCCAGCTCCATTTTCGATCGATGTTTTTAGAATGTTTTAAGTGCATGTATTTGAATCGATTTCTGTATGTAATAGTATAACCAACGTATGTACATGGTGGAATTATTGAAACAAAGTCTACTCCGTCCTTAATCCAAAGCCTATATCTCCTCATGTAGATGCTTGTTGAATAGAAGTTCGCGTACATTGTATCGAAAATAAAATTTGACTTGGAGGTCTAAAACCTGCACAATTAATTAGACCGACCGAAGTTTGATTTACGAGAAAATATATCGATATGCCATCAAAATATTGTCAATGTGATCATTTACAGATTGATTTTATGACTTTAGACACTTAGAAAATAAAACCACTATAGACTTCTTCTTATAAAAGAATGACAAGGTAAGTTTTGTAGTAACCAGTCAGGGTTCTACTACCAATAGAATGACAAGGTTAGTTTTGTAGTAACCAGTCAGGGTTCTACTACCAATAAAATGACAATGTTAGTTTTGTAGTAACCAGTCAGGGTTCTACTACCAATAGAACGACAATGTTTGTTTTGTAGTAACCAGTCCGTGTTTTACTACCAAGATGGTTGTATAAGAGTTATTTATACCATAATTAGTCACAATACACGTGAAACGTAAGTCGACGCTCATAATATTTACAAATGGTCTGATTTAAGTGAAAAAAAATGTGTTAATGTTTGAGTTTTGTCATTGCACTAGTTCAATGACTATGGCTCCCAGTTTGATATTTAAATACTCGCCCCGTTTTCCGCGTTTATGCAGTTTTGTTCCGGCGGGCACTCGCACAGTTTGCCGTAGTAATCGTCCTTGCAGTCTCGACACTGGCCGCACACGCATGTCCCGCGATCTGTCAGAAACACATTCACCAAATAAACTTTCCCAAAAATACCGTTTTTGAAACTCAAATAATCCTTATGATTTAAGTGATTTTGTTCACAAATTTGTTAAGCATTTACTGAAGGACCTAAACGTTCAATGATTCTAGGACTACACGAACAAAAACACGTATAAGTAAAAGAAACGCTCCAATCCAGGATAAAAAAGTTTTATGTTTCCATTTACCCGCCTGACCCTTTTTTTTGTATGGATCAAAAAATAATTTGTAATTTGGCGATGCGTTTATGGGCTGTATTTCTGTTTAACCCATTTATGCCAAGCGTCTAGAAAAAAAATGCCTTGGCAAACAGCGTTGACCCAGATGAGAAGCCGCATGATGCGGCGTCTCATCAGGTCTGTGCTGTTTGCTTAAAGGAATTTCTGTAAAAAATAGTCTAAATATAGACATAAATATACAAGATATCCCTTATTTTGGAAATAAATTGATCCAATTTAGAAGGATGGGTGAGTCCACCAGGCATAAATGGGTTAAATCTTATTGCGGCCTTACTACTGCACTTCTCGCCGCTGGTTCTGTTGATGCAGGGGTTGTTGTTGCATTCGCAGTACGTCCCCTCGTAGTTGGGCTGACATTTGCATACGCCGCACTCGCACGTGCCTAGGTCCTCACAGATCTTCTTTGTCCGGTTGTCTCTACAAGCCAATGAGTCCATTAAGTATAACAATTACTATTGTAAATTAAAATTGTTAGTTTTTCAGTCTTTGTACACTTGTATTGCCGTATTCGTGTTCATGCATTAAAGATGCAAAGGAGCTCTGTAAGTCATGCCTAAGTATTTCTTTTTGTCACGTGATTTGGCGGGAGACGGTTGTGTTTTTGTGCGGTGAGAGAAAAACAGTGGATAAATAATTAAATGTTCGTTAATATTAACTTTTTAATGCAATCTACAAGTGGTTTAAGTGCTTTATAACAGGACCTATGGGCAAAGATAAACGAAAAACAAGAAATAGTAGTGATATAGTGTTGAAACTGCAAGATGTAACTGAAGGGGTCGATATTGCTATAGCGCAAGTTACAAGCAGAGTGGATCATATGGAGAAGGAGCGAACGAACTTCCGGGACGATCTTGCTTACCTTAAGGCCCAGTCCATGAGAAACAATATCATTTTTACTGGCTTGCCCGACAACAATACGACAGAAAACGAGACAACGGAAGTCACGGAGAAGAAGCTGCGAGAACATCTCCACTTAGCATTAAAAATCCACAAGGAGGTTGCTGATACCATGAAGTTTGAAATGGTAAATCGAACGTCGAATGAGCGCACTCCAGGAAAACCCCGTTCGATTGTGGCAAAGTTTGTGTTTTTTAAAGATAGGGAAACGGTAAGACGCCAGTGGAAGCACTTAAGCGGTACTGGATTTAACGTTTTTGAACAATTTCCACCGGAAGTAGTAGCTAAACGCCGCAAGCTTCTGCGGAAGATGAGAGAGGCCAGAGACCAGGGCAAGCGAGCTTGGATCGCGTATGATACACTCTACATAGACGGCCGTCCGGTGCGAGATTAGGGACACGAGGGAGGAGAACTCCAAATTATTTCCTGGAACGTAAATGGACTAACTTACTGTAAGAAAAGTGACCCTTCTTTTGTAAATATACTTTCCAATTTTGACATTTGTTTTATATATGAATCGTGGACTAATTCTGATAGCAATGTAGCGCTTAATGGCTACATCAGTCATAACTTTCATAGAAAATTTCTAAATAGAAATGCTAAGAGATGTAGTGGTGGTATTGTTTTATATTACAAAGAATGTTTAAAAGATGGTATCCAAATTGTACAAAAACAGCATGATTCTATTATATGGTTAAAACTTGATCGTATATTTTTTGGTACTGATGAGGATATATATTTGTAAAGCTGTTACATTTGGTGTGAATATTCACCTGCTTATAACATTGTTAATGTGGATTTCTTTGATATTTTAGAAAATTAAATTGCATCATATAATCATCGAGGTAAAGTGTTAATATTCGGTGATTTTAATAGTAGAACTAGTAATAAATGCGATTATATTATTCATGGCACATTAAATATAGTATTAAACCGATGATATTGATTATAATCCCGATGTGCACTCGGTCAGGGCCTCAGTAGTCCCACAATAATCACGGGATTAAACTTCTTGACTTCGAGTTTTCGTATTGTGAACGGTAGGATTGGTGATAGTTGTAATCACACATATTTTTCACGTAACGGGCTATCTACAATTGATTACTTGCTTTGTCAAGAACGATATTTTTCGTTGATTAAGGATTTTACTGTGAATGATTTTAACGAATTCAGCGATTATGCGTTTTTGTCATTTTCGCTTTATTGTAACAATTTTTCAGGAGATAATCCCTCGTATGAGGAAATCAAATTTAAATGGGACGAATCGTTACGCAATGAATTCCGCTCGGGTATAATAGCCAAATTACCAGATTTTATGAGAATTGTGAACGATATAAATTGCTATTGTAATGAATCGATCAACAATGCGTTGAATATTTTACAGACGTTTTTTGCAGAGTAGCAGACCCGTTATTTTCGAAAACTATTGTTATTTCTAATAAATCAGAATTTAAAGAAAGTGGTAGCTTTAAGCATAAAGATTGGTTTAATACCGACTGTAAAATCGCACATTTAAACTTTAAAAGAATGTTAAACTTATCTAATTCTGACAGAAACGATGTCAATAGAACGCAGTTATTAGAATACAAACGGGCTTATAAAACATTAATCAACAAAAAGAAGAAAGAATACAATCAAAGGAAAGTAACCGAGTTAGAGAGTTTGAGGAATAAAAAAACCCAAAGATTATTGGAAATACTTAAAATCTAAAAGAAAAAACAAAGGTGAAACTATATCATTATATAATTTTCGTTCAATTTTCCCAAGTATTAGCAGTGGTATTTATGAATTCGAGAATGATGATGCTGAATCATTTTGTTCCAATAATAATTTTGATTTGCCGAATACTCGATTTCAGGAACTTGATTAACCATTTACTATTAATGAAATTATTAAAGGTATTAATTACTTGAAACGAAATAAAGCTTGTGCAAGTGATTGCATTTTGAATGAATATCTGTTTGAATGTTAAGATATTATTTCATCTCATATATGTGACCTATTTAATGCAATTTTAAACTCTGGTGTTTATCCAGAAAAGTGGACTGGGGTATAATAATCACTGTACACAAAAAAGGAAATACTTCAGATATTTATAATTATAGGTGAATAACACTTCTTAGTTGCTTATCTAAACTGTTTACCTCTGTTGTAAATGCACGCATTTAAACCTTTTGTAACAACTCTAATATTATTTCGGACGCACAGTTCGGATTTAGAAAAGGGCGGTCCACTGTTGATGCTATTTTTATTTTAATGTCTTTAGTACAAAAATATGTAAATGAAAATAAAAGTTTATATGTTATATACGTTGATATGTTAAAATGTTTTGATACTTTTTTATAAATGGTTTATGGCTAAAATTATACAAATGTGGTATTAAGGCAAACTGCTCAGAATTATTAAAAATATGTATCATAATGTCAAATCTTGTGTAAGGCATTGTTCATCCTATTCAGAATATTTTAGTTATGCTGTCGGACTACGTCAAGAGGAATAAATGTCACCTCTACTATTTTCGTTATTTATTGAAGACCTAGAATTAGTTTTACAAATAGTTCTACTTCCGGTTTGCTTATTGATAATATTATACTTATATTGTTGCTTTTTGCTGACGATAGGGCAATACTAGGTAAATCGCCTGAAGAAGTACAATCTCATTTGGACCGTTAACTTGAATACTGCAATACCTGGGGACTAAAGGTAAATATTACTAAAACAAAAATTATGGTTTTCCGGAAACGTGGTCGTCTTTTACCATCAGAACATTGGACATATAATTGTAGACCAATAGAGGTTGTCAATGATTTTAATTATTTGGTTACAGTTTTTAATTATACAGGTAAATTCTCTATGAACCAAGATATATCTAGCTGGTAAAGCACTAAAAGCACTAAATAATTTATTCATTTAATGCAAAGAATTTGATTTTAAACCTAAAACGGTATGTCAGTTGTTTGATGCTTTTGTTAGTTCAATTCTAAACTATGCATGCGAAGTTTGGGGCAACACAAAGTCAAAAGAAATTGAACGAATACATTTAAAATTTTGCAAAAGGTTGCTGACTGTTAAACAGAACACTTGTAATGCAGCAGTATATGGGGAGTTGGGTCGGCATCCTTTATTTATTAATCGTTTTATTAGAATTGTAAAATACTGGTTTAAAATTTCAAATTCTGATAATATTATTATAAAATGTGTATATTTACAAGCCCTGCAAGATAGCAATAAGGGACATATAAATTGGGTTACTAATGTTATAAGGCTGTTAGACACATATGGACTTTCACATGCTTTTGATGACGTGAATTTGGTCGATGTTAATCTATTTTTATATCAATTTAAATGTAGAGTTATTGATATTTTTATCCAGGACTGCAGAAATGTCAAATTGTATCATTAGGCATAAAAGAAATTACTTTTATATCATGATGTTTTTGTACTTAATACATTTTCCGCTCGCTGCACTTTGCTTTCTATAATTCCTCTGTCAGTGCCTTTAACTTGATACAAATCTTCTCATATCAATTTTCTTAGGGAACTTACTTTCAGCTCGTCTATTACATGATATATTCTCCTCGTGTGGCCTCTTACTTGATACATTTCCCCTCATGTGGCCTCTTACTTGATACATTTCCCCTCCATGACTTCCGTTGTGTCTCCCTCGGCGCGACTGCACTGACAGAACTCCCCGTACCGCCCCGGTTTGCACCGACACATTCCGCACTCGTAGGTACCGTTCTTGTTACTGCACTTATCATCCAGTTCCTAGAAACAATGAGCCTGAATAAATAACGTCACACATTCACGCATTCATGTGTACCCTTAAGATGTCTCAAGACGAAAGAGAAATGCGTTATATTATTAGTACAGCACGCACATACACGTATATCGTCAAGTTCTTGAACGCAGAGACGACATAATATAGTCCAGTGCGTTCATATATCGTCAAGTTCCTGAAATCGGAAGCGAAATATACGCGATAACAGCGTACGCAAAGACCTGAAATCGGAACATAAATATACTTGTGCAGCACATACATAAATCGTCAAGTGAGTAGATAAATCGTCACGTTTCTGAAAAAGAAAAAGGAATACACTAGCCCAGCACGTACATAAATCGTACGTTAAGTACGTTTTAAAAAGGAAACACACAATATCCAGTCTAGTGCGTTCATCTATCCCAAATATTCAGGTTCATGAAACCGAAATAAAAAAAATCATTTCTTAACCGACAATACATCGTCAAATACATGGATAAAGGGAGATATAAGTTCAGAAACAACTGCTCGACTACGTACAGTGCATCAAACTGCCGCATATCTAAATCAGAGTAAATAGGGAAAATTCATGTTTTGTAATGAAAAATTCATATTAATGAAAATGTTTCGAAATCTACTCAGATGGTAAAATATTCATAATTATATTTCATAACATAGCTCTGTTTTAAATTGAAAGTTATGTGTACCTTAGAATCAATGTTATCATCATCGCAAGGTTCATCGCTTGTGTTCATCATTTTGATAAAATGGCGTATCTCCTAATTTGCAATTAGAATACATTTTGCTGCTCCAACTCATTTATCGTTCTCCTCTTACCGCGGACTTCTCGCAATCGCAGTCGCACGAGTAGTCCACCTCGATCTCCAGATGCTCTTGCAGACCGGACGGAACCAGTTTGAACGTTCGATTGACGTCCTCCTTTGGACATTCCGTCAGCGTCACGCTCACGTTGAAAATCACCTGCAAGAGAAATAGTAACGGAATGGATATCGCCGCACGTATCATATGCTCGCTGACACATGGATATTATTAGTGACGCCGTTAGTAACTGACGGTGTATGGGATACACCCTCAGTAATTTAATAGCATACGAGAGCGAGCTCGAGCATGATATTAAATTACTGAGGGTGTATATCCCATACACCGTCAGTTACTAACGGTGTAACGATTATATCTCAACCGACTACTCGATTACTCGGTGGGTATGGACATTACTCGGGGGTATGGAAAAGACTCCACGGGCACGTGACCGCTCTAAGCCAATCGGATTAGGGCATTTTTGTAGGAGGTGAGATATTAAATTATTTCTCAAAAAAGGTAGTACCTGAAAGCATTAAGCTCAGGTAGAAAACCAACGCCGCACGTAATAGTAACACTCAGGTTGTAAAACAAGGTCGCGGGAAAATGTTGAAGCACAACTACAAGAAATCGCCATACTCAAGTAGAAATATACTTGAAATAGTAATCTTAACAGCCACTTTAAAATAATATAACAAAGAAATCGTCGCACGTTTAATTTAATCTTAAAACTTATCATAAGATTCAAACTCATATACACCTGAAAACCGCAATCGTTACCCTTGCGTCTAAAAATATGTGCACACGAAATCGTAAAATCACGTAGAAACACACATGCACATTTTGTAAATTATATTAAACGCATGTGCACTAAACATCAATGCTCATGTTGTACGAGACACATTCTACACATATTACGTATGACATATTGTATTGGAGAGGGCCCTTCGATGATGTTGGTATAACTCTAGGCCCAATCCATTTGTATACATGTACTTCAATAGTGTTTTTCCCAGGCCATTTTAGCGTGGCGAAAAGCCACGCCGCCCTCCCGGATCGCCATGCTGCCCTTTTCAAAGGCAAATTTCGCCACGCGCCCTTTTTTTCAAAGGCAAATTTCGCAACGCGCCCTTATCGATAACATCTTTATTGCCTTACAATCTATCTTTGTCCGCAACATCAGCTTCCTTGATTGTCTGTGACGCTCCGACTGTGCTTGATTTACTCAAGAGACGTCAACGTCTAATCGGCTATATTTAATTGAGCAGATTTAATCTATAACAGTGCTCGATTTATAGGTAGGTCTTACTGACTGCTCCAAAGCTGTGAAATAGTCATGCGTAAATAACCCCGTGTCAGTATCAATAGATAATGCCGGAGGCTATGTTATACCAAGCGCACTTTTCGCTCGGCAATGAATACTCCTCCACGATATAATCATTACTTCGGAGACTTTTGATGAAAAACTCGATGTTATTCTCGTGGCAATTGTGCTTTGCATGTATTATTCCGTTATATCAAAACATATATTTTTACGCATAATTACATTTAAATTCACAAACAAATATATTCTTTATCGTTTTCGTCTTTAAGATAATTAGATCTAATTATTGAAATAATTACTGAGACGTATACCAATTTACCAAAACGCGAATCGCGTATACGATTTAACGTTGCTATGCGCACCTGTCACTTACATCATTTGACATTTTATCAACATGACGGACTATACAGAATTAAATTGTGACTCGGCAAAAATGGCAAATAACGTCGAAAACCATCGAATTAACGATGGAGATTATACATTAAGAAGGAATTAATGAAATGTCTGTGATAATCAACGATGCATAAACATGTTTTAGATAGCAACAACATTATTTTTTTATTTGTAATCTACTCGGCGGATGGATGTCACGGAAGCGAGTGTTTGCATATTGTTAGCGATCAATTTACTCGCAATGTTATTTTAAACATCTGTCGAGATTATTGTTAGAAAATGGGATAAGACAAACAGGGTTTCATTTATATGTTAGTGGATCTGTGTATAGTCAGATTCGTATGCATATATTGCTTTATTATGTTTTTCGTGCTGTACAGTTTATTGAAACAGCATGGAACTTAAATGTACATTGCAAGGTAAATATATTAATATAAATCATAGTAAGTTAAATACATCTATTACCATTAAATGTGCTTGTTTATATGTTATTTTTTCCACAACTGCTTCTGATGCAATTACATGTTTCCCCGTAATTCAGGTACTCAGGGAACGTTTTTGCCCTTTTTGCCTAAACTGCGCGCTAAAATGCCCTTTTTGAAAGTAATGCGCCATGCCCCTTTGCCCTCCTGGGAAAGACACTACTTCAAACTGTCTATTATATGTAATTGTTTGTAAATGAATGTGTATATACAATAAAATATGTTTAAACTATGTTTAAACTAAACATATTGTATTCACATTTATTGCGATGAAAGGTAAGCATCAGGTTTATTTTTTACTTGAACCATATTTGAATTTCTGCATGCCATATTTCTTGCAAATAACAATTTTCCAAATTCTTATTCTAACAATTTTATTTTCTTCACACATATACGAAATATGTTAATTATGAATATGTGTTAACCGACATCATATAAATAGCGGCTTTATACAGGAACAAACGATACTTTATCATCTAATACATGATATACGTACCTCTTTTCCCACAACTAGGTTAGTGCACATATCTTTTGTGTCGGTTGGCAATTTGTATGTGTTGACGATCCTGCAAAAGGTAACAGTTGTCAACCTTAGTCGATATTACTGAGTTTGTATTGTGTACGTTCGATCTGGGATATGATTATTACAGAAATAATATTCAGTTTTCTCCGGATGTCATTATGGCAACATGTCGTATGTTAGAGATATGAGTCTTGTTCTGAGAAAATTGCGCTTAATGTATGTGCGTAAAGTGTCATCCCAGATAAGCCTGTGCAGTCCGCACAGGCTAATCAGGGACGACACTTTCCGCTTACACATGATTTTCGGTAAGGAGGCACTTTCTTTAAACTAAAAATACCATAAAAGCGAAAAGTGTCGTCCCTGATTAGCCTGTGCGGACTGCACAGGCTAATCTGGGATGACACTTTACGAACATGCGTTAAGCCCAGTTGTGCTCTATGGAAAAGGGGTTTACTGCATGTGCGTAAAGTGCCAATATTAGGCTATGCAGTCCGCACAGGCTATTCAGGGACGACTCTTTCCGCTTGTATGTTATTTTTTGTTTACTGAAAGTCTCTTCATAGCAAAAATCAAGTTTATGCGTTAAGTGTCGTCCAAGATTAGCCTGTGCGGACTGCACGGGATTATCTGGGACGACACTTTACGCACATTTATTAAACACCCTTTTCACAGAGCACGGCTATATTTGGCAATGCCTGATAAGCGAAAAACCTATTCAATTGACGTTTCTAGATGTTCTAGAATTTGGAAAAAAAGAATAAATTTTTTAGGGATGATCAAATTTAAAATTCTGATGTCACATGCTAACAATTATCATTATAAAAAACGAATCTTGGTATAAAATATGAGTAAACACTTAGAAATCTATAAATATGTGTACAACATTTGTACAGAAATGAGAATCATATTTGTTTGTTATTTCTGGCTTAAACCAAACAATAAGTTACACGGAAAATTGTGGGACCCATAAACAATGTTCAGTTCTCATTGCTACAGTATTCAAACCGATGACAAAGGAAGGATCAATCTTGTAACGTTTCATCAAAATTAGTCCGGATATGCCTTTTTAGAAAGTGCGGATACATGATGTGCGACGACGGAATAGGTCGGTGGCAGACACTCAGCTGGAGCACTTCGTGCTCATAAGAGTCAAACAAGTAGATTTTAACCCATTTATGCCTAGGGGACTCTCTCATCCTTCTAAATTGGATCAATTTATTTCCAAAATTAGGGATGTTCAGTATATTTATTTCTATATTTAGAATATTTCTTACAGAAATTCCTTTAAGCAAACAGCGCAGACCCAGATGAGACGCCGAATCATGCGGCGTCTCATCTGGTTCTACGCTGTTTGCCAAGACCTTTTTTCTAGACGCTGGGCATAAATGGGTTAATTAATAATAAAACAATAATTATGGACAATCGAAATTGCTATCTTTTGCACCACATTAGGAATGATTGGGTATATGTTCTCATAAAAGTTCATCATAATAACCAAGCAATAGACAAATACAAATAATGATTTAGTATATATATAACAAAACTAAGCTTTATCGTAAGTGATACTGATCATTGAACGTACGTAGAAACTGAGCAGTTTGTCGCAACAGTGATGTGAAGCTCTGGGGGCAGATTCACGCCTGTTATCTTCACCCTCTCCGATAGCTCCTGTAATAAAATGTCAGGTGTACGACTAAAAGTGTGATTCCTTTTACCCATTTATACCTAGCGTTTGGAAAAAAATGGCCTTGGCAAACAGCGTAGACCCAGATGAGACCCCGCATGATGCATGATGCGGCGTCTCATCAGGGTCTACGTTGCTTGCCAATGCCTTTTTTCTAGACGCTAGGCATAAATGGGATAGTGATGTTCATTTTAACCACAATGAGATTAAAGATCATGATGATGAGGAGGAGAGCAGGAGGAGGAAAATGGCGATGATAGCGATTGATAAAAATGACGTACCTTATAGTAATCATTTATTTGCTTGACGACGCCCTGAGAGCCGGTAGCGTCCATGCGCATCGTTTTCGATTGATCGATCATATCCGTCAGACCTTGATACAGATGAACGTGTGACTTGTCCACCAGGAAAAAGGCGTTGATGTTGTTGTCCTTTAAAGCTTTGGCCAGCATACCGTAGGACGGGTAGTCCTGTGGAATTGATGTGTGTTGATGTTTGTTTTATTTATTAATTTTTGCCGTTTAACCCAATTATGCCTAGTGGACTCTCCCATCCTTCTAAACAGGATCAATTTATTTTTATAATTAGGGATGTCAAGTATATTTATTTTTATATAAAGAATATTTCTTACAGAAATTAAGCAAACAGCGCAGAACCAGGTGAGACGCCGCATAATGCGTCGTCTCATCTGGGTCTACGCTGTTTGCCGAGGCTTTTTCTAGACGCTAGGCATTAATGGTTTAAAACCGTTTCAGACATATCAAGGCGGTCTGCATACAATTTCGTGAGAAAGTTATGATACCAGTTCCAATGTCACAATTTACGCAAGTTATTGCCGTTCACCAAAATTGAATAAAAGATAGAATATTGCACATACATGTAGTTCAAAACACCAGCTTTGTGGCAGAACCGGGGATCAAAACCTATGGCAAGCGGTTCGACGTATAATCCTAAGAAACTAGCTTTCTCATGAGAACATAGGTTCTTGTGAAAACCTAGGATACCAAACGAGAACTTAAGTTCTCAGAATGAGAACCTAGGTTCTCATGAGTTATATGTTATATTTCATGAAAATCCTAGTTTCTCATGAGAACCTAGGTTCTCAAGCGTAAACTAAGGTTTTCAAATGAAAACCTAGGTTCTCATGAACACCTTGGTTCTCATGAGAAACCTGGTTTCTTGGGATTTCATAAACCTAGTTTCTTATGAGAACCTAGGTTCTCATGAAACCTAGTTTCTTGGGATTATGCGTCGAACCGCTTGCCATAATTAACCTCCAGTTGTATGACAAGCGGTTCGACGCATAATCCCAAGAAACTAGGTTTCTCATGAGAACCTAGGTTCTCAGAAATAGAACCTAGGTTTCCAAATGAGATCCTAGGTTCTTGTGAAAACCTAGGATACCAAACGAGAAATTAAGTTCGCAGAATGAGAACCTAGGTTTTCATGAGAATCTAGGTACTCATGAGAACCTAAGTTCTATGTGTCTACGAGAACCTAGGTTCTCATGAAAAACCTAGTTTCTCATGAGAACCTAGGTTCTCAAGCGTAAACTAAGGTTTTCAAATAAGGAAACCTGGTTTCTTGGGATCTCATAAACCTAGATTCTCATGAGAACCTAGGTTCTCATGAGAACCTAGGTTCTCATAAGAAACCTAGTTTCTTGGGATTATGCGTCGAACCGCTTGCAATGACTATCCTCCAGTTGTCTCCAATTGCTTGGTACACGCTGGCGGCATATATGTAAAATGATAAGAAATAGGCGTGAAACCGTGAATGTTACTCCCCAAGAATGAAATTAGTAAAGTAATCGGTCGACATTGGTCTGAGCACGTTAATAAAAAATTTAACTGTTTATGAAATACATCTTTAATTGTATAAATAAAAGTTTTATCTCTATTGATAATGTGTAATAATGAATTATTCAATCGTAACACTGCAAGCAAAACTTATGCACTAAAGACTTTGCAAACATATTTTAATAACTTCAGATATCTGCAAAAATATGGTTCTTAACGGCGTGTTTTCATTCTGTCCAGCCCGTGTGTAATCATATGTGAACCCCATTGATCCTTTCAGAGAACCTAGGTTCTCAGAGAACCTATGGTTTCAAAATGAAAACCACGGATATGGCAAGCAGTTCGACACATAATCCCAAGAAACTAGGTTTTTCATGAGAACCTAGGTTCTCATTCTGAGAACCTAGGAGGTTCTCATTAGAACCTAGGTTTTCAAATAAGAACCTTGGTTCTCATGAGAACCTAGGTTTTCAAATGAGATCCTAGGTTCTCATGAAAACCTAGGTTCTCATTTGAAAACTTGGGTTCTTTAAGCCATGTGCATTCTAGGTTCTAATGAGAAACCTAGTTTCTTGGGATTATGCGTCGAACCGCTTGCAATAAAAACCTCCATTTAGTGATCATTAATGGTCGCCAAACTAAAAATTTAAGTTTGGTAGCATTCGTTTTCAGTCAATGCTTTATGATTAATCAAATATGTTTTTAATAGGTTTCCTATAAAAAAAATATTCATAATGGTCTAATTGATAAACGTAAATAAAGTAAACAAAGTCCAATGTTCTTTTATCTAGAGTACGTTTTTAAAGATATATACATTAAACCGATTTGGCTTGCCATATCAAAACTGATGTGTGTACATATTTTGAGGTATTATTAATAATTTCTTACAGCCGGACGCTTCTACTACTTATTATTTTATCAAAACAAGCTTAAGTATGCTTTAAGAGGGATTGCCCTGCTTACAAGCGAAACAGACTTCCTAAAATTTTAAAACGCTTACTATTTATCTACAATGCTGCCTTCTTATTATTGGACATTCACAAAACAGTTATTTTAACCCATTTATGACAAGCGTTTAGAAAAAAAAGGCCATGGCAAACAGCGTAGATCCTGATGAGACGCCGCATGATGCGGCGTCGCATCAGGATATGCGCTGTTGCTTAAAGGAATTTCTGTAAGAAATATTCTAAATATAGAAATAAGTATACTAGACATCCCTAATTTTGGAAATAAATTGATCCAATTTAGAAGGATGGGAGAGTCCACTAGGCATAAATGGGTTAAATTAATTCGAATACCAGTATTTTGGAATGGCTGTAGATATATTCCCCTATGATCGCGCGTTGGGCCCTAACGTTGGGTACCATATGACACGTTGCATCATTGGGAAGGTCGATTCCTCCGAGCTGTAAACAGTAAAATAGGTATGTCTAAAAATAGTAACTTAGAGAAAGCTTTATTACACATACATAGTACAAGTTACATTATAAAATGAGTCGCGTTCTGAGAAAACTGGGCTTAATGCATTTGCGTAAAGTGTCGTCCCAGATTAGCCTGTGCAGTCCGCACAGGCTAATCAGGGACGACACTTTCCGCTTTTATGGTATTTTTAGTTTCAAGGAAGTCCCTCCTTACCGAAAATCAAGTTTAGACGGAGGTGTCGTCCCTGATTAGCATGTGCGGCTTGCACAGGCTAATCTGGGATGACACTTTACGCACATGCATTAAGCCCAGTTTTCTCAGAACAAGGCTCAAATTTAAATCAATATTTAAATCAAATCCTGATGACGGCAGCATCACGACAGCACAATGCGCGCGCGTAAAAGGATATGTGTTGACGAACTTATTCCTTTTTCGTTCGATTAGTTTTTGTAACTACAACGATTTGAAAATAATAAAATCAGACGGTGTCACACTTAATTAAACATCTGAAAATAACGCTTCCGTGTGAAGTATGTGGCGATAAATATACACAAAGATAACACGTACAAAAATAACATGAAACAATAATTTTTTTCTATAAAAACAAACATTACATTCGTTAATTACTTGGTATAGCTAAAAACTTTAAACGGATTCTCCTGAAATCTACAAAGAAGTGAAACTCCAGTTGCTCCAACAGTATTGCATTTCTATTATACACACGTTCGTGGTCCTTTATTTATGGCAAGTGACCAATTGCCAAAACAGTACGGAACAATACGAAACAACATACAGACATAGTAGAATTAAGCTGGGGTCACCGCCTTGGAACGGTCAATGCTAAGCACTGGGGTTTTAAACCGGTTTTACAGCGCTCAACCTCACACTTGGCCCAGCAATATTCTACATACAAGTTTAAATAAATTTTAACCTTTTGACATGATTGTTCGTTTTTAGTTGGTCGCGTTGGTGGCCGACTAAATTTACAGAGCATATTTTGCAAATCAGTATGTGCTTAGAAGCCTTAGCTACGGTAAGAACCGCAACTCACTATGCTAGGAGCGATAACCGCTGCCTGTCTGAACTGCAGACCACAAATGCTTCTGCTCTACTTCTGCAGTGAGTGTATAAACCAGCTTGTAAGACGGCATTGGCAAGTCTAGTGTTTATCATTGAAATCTGTACATATTGGCTGCTTTCAGGGAAAACGGGGCTTAATGAATGTCAATTAAGATTAGCCTGTGCACACTGATTAGCCTGTGCAATGCGCACAAGCTAATCAAGGACGACAACAGCGAACAACTTAAGTGCCTTCAGCGCTTTGAATTTTAAATGTGAACATGTTTGATAAGTTCCATAATAAATTCTGGCTCAATATTCGAAATGGATTTCGTTTGTTTCTCTATCAGTAACTCATTCTACGCACCTTTCCGTCTCCTGCGAAATGGAACCCAGCGTCCGAGATATAGACCAGCACGCGGCGGGACCTGTTACGCCAACCGACGATTTGCTGTAGGCAAAAATATTTTAAATCTCAAAACGAATAATTGGTCAAGAAATTATTAAACCTGCGATGATAAAAACGAGATGGCATAATTGTATAAGTGTTTAACAAAATATAAATGTTCTTAAATGTGTGATTTAAAAACACTTATATCATTGGCTAGCATACTCTACAGTGTTTGAATATATCTCAGTGTAATTATATGAGTAGCGTTCTGAGAAAACTGGGCATAATGCATGTGCGTGAAGTGTCGTCCCAGATAAGCCTGGTCAGGGACGAAACTTTCCGCCTAAATTTGATTTGATCTTTGTTTAAAAGAGACTTCATTTAAACGAAAAATGTCATACAAGCGGAAAGTGTCGTCCCTGATTAGCCTTTGTGGATTGCACAGGCTAATCTGGAACGTCACTTCACGCACATTCATTATGCCCAGTTTTCTCAGAACGCGACTCATATCATTGACTCGCATACTCTACAGTGTTTGAAAATATCTCAATATAATTATAATTATAATTCACGCAATTGCTAGTTTCTACCGGGCAAACTGCAGCCTGCATGACAGCGTCGAGACCTCCCTCCATGGGGTCGAAGTTGGAGGAAGTGCTAGTGTTTCGAATGGTGTCCTGCAAAAGTCACCAAAAGGTCTCTTGTGTGTGTGTGTGGCATACAAAATAAATGATTAAGTGGATCATTACTTCATATTTCCTGCAAAAACTGTTGCAAACAAAGTAATGAAACAGTACTGTGTCTTTCGAGAATAAAGAAAATATTTTTATAATTGAAAACAACAAAACTGTACAGACTAAATTTGAACTACACAATACCTTTTTTCAAAAGTTAATACTAGCACTGTTTTAAAATAAAACAACGACGTGGCTTATTGTTCGGCAAGTTTCTGATTCAATCACAGACCTTATACTCGCGTAAAACAACTCACAATAAACTCGCTCGTGTTGTTGTTCAGACGCTGTCGATGTATGAACCCATATGTGGGTTCGCACACGGTACTTTGTATAAGGCACGGGTTCTCAAGCCTGGAAATAAGTCATCATTTTCGCAATGAATATACGTTCAGAATGGAACATCAATGAATATACGTTCAGAATGAAACATGAAAAAACGTTCAGAATGGAACATCTGTATACGTTCAGAATGGAACATGAATATACGTTCAGAATGGAACATCAATGAATATACGTTCAGAATGGAACATGAAAAAACGTTCAGAATGGAACATCTGTATACGTTCAGAATGGAACATGAATATACGTTCAGAATGGAACATCACTATACGTTCAGAATGGAACATCAATATACGTTCAGAATGGAACATCAATGAATATACGTTCAGAATGGAACATCAATATACGTTCAGAATGGAACATCAATGAATATACGTTCAGAATGGAACATCAATATACGTTCAGAATGGAACATCAATATACGTTCAGAATGGAACATCAGTATACATTCAGAATGGAACATCAATGAATATACGTTCAGAATGGAACATCAATGAATATACCATCAGAATGGAACATCAATATACGTTCAGAATGGAACATCAATATACGTTCAGAATGGAACATCTATATACGTTCAGAATGGAACATCTATATACGTTCAGAATGGAACATCTATATACGTTCAAAATGGAACATCAATATACGTTCAGAATGGAACATCAATATACGTTCAGAATGGAACATCTATATACGTTCAGAATGGAACATCTATATACGTTCAGAATGGAACATCAATATACGTTCAGAATGGAACATATATATACGTTCAGAATGGAACATCTATATACGTTCAGAATGGAACATCAATATACGTTCAGAATGGATTATCAATATACGTTCAGAATGGAACATCAATATACGTTCAGAATGGAACATCAATATACGTTCAGAATGGAACATATATATACGTTCAGAATGGAACAACTATGTACGTTCAGAATGGAACATCAATATATGTTCAGAATGGAACATCTATTACGTTCAGAATGGAACATCTATATACGTTCAGAATGGAACATCAATATACGTTCAGAATGGAACATATATACACGTTCAGAATGGAACATATGTATACGTTCAGAATGGAACATCTATTGTGCAATAACCATGATTATACTTGCTCTCGTCTATAACCATATGTGTCTTGTTCTGATAAAACTGGGCGTAAAGTGTGCGACAATTTGCGCTTTTACTAGATTTTTGGTAAAAATACCATTAAAGCGGAAAATGTCGTCCCTGATTAGCCTATGCGGACTGCACAGGCTAATCTGAGACGACACTATACGCACATGCATTTTGCCCAATTTTCACAGAATAAGACACATATACTCATTACTGATATATAACAAAATAATTTGATGCATGTTAGCACCGGGTAAATTCCCTACAGTAAATGACAGACAATAAATTCCTGCCCAGTAAAGCTGCTTGTGTCAGTTTAGTAAAAAGTATCAAGAAAAAACGTATTCTTTCAAAAATTCAAATCTAAAAAATGTCGCTATTGGCTATTGACATGAGGAACTATGGGTGAATCAAGTCTGCTATGGGCAATTATGGTTTTCAAGAGACGCTTCTGACATACAATGTAATCGTGATGAGTGATTTGCACGTACGTTTTAAACATTAATACAAACACGTGATTTGTAGCGATGCTGCATGGTAATCTTGCAAACATTAGTAGTGGTTTAAGTACCTATATGTATTGTTAGTCAACTGTGGCTATTATCAAATACAACAAGCGCGTGCTGTGATGTATTGATCGATATTACAATTGTTGCAAAGAGGTCATAGATAACCCTTTCAGTGCGGGAACCGAATTTTAAAGGCCTTTGCAAACAGTTTGGATCCAGATGAGACGCCACAGAACGTGGCGTCTCATCTGGATCCAAACTGTTTGCTATTCTGATAGTATTCTTTGAGAAAAAAATGAAGAAAATGCTTATTTTACAAATTCAGCAGACGACATTTTAGCAGACGACAAATTTCCCAGCATGCAAAGGGATAAAGGCTAACTTACACTCTTGGTGTGGTGATGGTGAATGGCTGCACAGGCTTGTCGATAAAAACTCCGAAACCAATCTCAATATTCTCCGTGAAGGACTTCTTCAAGCCGTCGACTGAAATTGTGTCGTTGAAACTATTAGCACATTGATTAAAATTATTTGCATCGCATTATATGATTCGATGCGGTACGGGGCTCATAAATCATAACTATGAACTATAATACAACATTATTTCGAAGCTCTGGCCAATATATTTATCGTTGAGGTTGATCTTTTATTAAGAATCTGAAATGTATAAGAAACTGGAAGAACAATTGTAATCGCTAATCATGAAACACAAAACTATGACCTGCGCTCTGTAAAAAGGGGGTTTAATGCATGTGTGTAAAGTGTCGTCCCAGGTTAGCCTGTGCAGTCAGCACAGGTTTATTAGGGACAACACTTTCCGCTTGTATTTTATTTTTCGTTTCAAGAAAGTCTCTTCTTAGAAAATTCAAGTTTTTGCGGAAAGTGTCGTCCCTGATTAGATTGTGCGGACTACACAGGCTACTTTTGGACGACACTTTACGCACATGCATTAAACCCCTTTTCATAGAGCACGACTCATATGTATTTGCTTTAACCCATTAAGTCCAAATGTTATTGATTTGCTTGCAAGCATTTATCAAAATTGCTTTAATGAATAACGCGTTAGCTGTATGCTTTTAACATTAATACAAAATACCGATCGCTAATGCAAGCAGGATTAAGTATGCAACAAACACAACTTAACGTAACACTTGTACCACAGCATTTTTAGTGTCAACGTGAGCCTAACCGTGTAAACAAACGCGATAGCAGTCTTATTTGTTAGCCCAGTTTTGACTCGGATATGTACACAATCTACATAAACTTCATGGATAAACTCTGCAAAAAAAGCTATTAAACAATATATCTATTTACTCAATAGTTTTCCGTGTATAAGAGTTTACAGAACAGATTATTATCTAGTGAGTTTGTGCTTGCAAACATTAAACCTCCGTAGCATTAATCCATTTATGCATAGCGTCTAGAAAAAAGGCCTTGGCCAACAGTGAAGACACAGATGAGACGCAGACGCAGACCGTGAATTACTTACAGAAGCTTTAAAAATTTCAATATTGATTCATATAATGAAGAATTGTGCAAACTAAATGTTGGAAATTATTCAATCGATCCTGATAACTTAGATCTGGTGTACAACACTTTTGAAAATGATGTTGTTGAAATTATGAACAAGCATGCTCCATTTAAACAAACATACAGATAGCCTGTTCAGTTACCATATATGAATAAGGAACTAAGAAAAGCTATTTACACTTAAAAGATGTCGTATAACAAGTATACTAAAACGAAAAACTCAAAATCCTGGGAACAGTATCGTAAAAATAGAAATTTAGTAAATAAACTTAAACGTAAATCCATGAATAACTTTTTTCAGGAAAGGTGTACTGGTGGCTGTAAATCTAAAGATTTCTGGGAAACAATAAAACCTTATATGTCAAACAAGTCAAAAAATAGTCAGAGTAAAATCATTCTCAATGATAATCAAAAGACAATATCAGATAATAGTGATGTAGCTGACATTTTCAATGACTTCTATGTAAATGTTGCAAAAGACATTGGAAAAGATTTCACCTTTGATGAAAGTAACCATCCAAGTATAAATAAAATACTAGGGCAAAATATTCCCCCAGATTCATTTAATTTTTCACATGTGGAACAATCAACTGTTTCAAATATTTTACGGAAGTTTAATGCGAAAAAAGCTACTGGAATTGACAAAATATCTATAAAACTCCTAAAATTAGGTTCACAGTCACTGGTCCCTTTCTATACATACTTTATAAACAATTCTATTGACTCGGGTATATTCCCTGATCGACTAAAGCAAGCACAGGTAACCCCAGTTTATAAGAAAGATGATCCCTTAGTCAAGTCTAACTATAGACCTGTAAGCATATTACCTGCTCCTTCAAAAATTTTCGAAAAGGTTCTGGCTAATCAACTTACTATACACTTTGATAAGATTTTCAATAACTTTTTATGTGCTTTTCGGAAAGGGCATGGATGCCAAACAACACTCTTGAAACTTGTCGAGGATTGGAAATCTGCATTAGACTCCGACCAATATGTTGCTGCAGTTCTGATGGATTTATCAAAGGCGTTCGACTGCCTGCCCCATGATATTCTCCTATGCAAACTTAAATATTATGGTCTATCTAACAACTCTATTGGTCTTTTAACTTCTTATCTATCCCATAGGAAACAACAAATCAAAATAGGTAGTTCTGTAAGCTCCTGGGCTCATATTATCAAAGGCGTACCTCAGGGCTCCATACTCGGGCCTCTCCTATTTAATGTCTTCATCAATGATATCTTTTATTTTATTCACAAGGGCACACTCTATAATTATGCAGATGATAATACACTTTCCTACTGTTCCACAAATTTTGATGACCTTGTTAAAGTTCTACAAGAAGAAAGCAATATCCTTATAGACTGGTTTACTTTTAATTGTATGCAAGCTAATCCCGACAAGTTTCAAGCTATAGCTATTGGAAAAAGAACCGCTTCCAAAAACCTTTCTCTTGACATAAGTAATGCTAATATAAAATGTGACGATGTTGTTAAACTTTTAGGAGTAAACTTAGGCTCAAACCTAAATTTTGATCACCACATTAGTAGCATTTGCAGTAAGGCAGCACAGCAGCTAAATATCCTGAAAAGAATAGGGAAAAACCTCTGTCGTCTTAGTAGACTAACCATTTTCCATTCATTTATCTTATCAAATTTCAGTTTCTGCCCTCTAACTTGGCATTTCTGTTCTAAAAGTAACACAGACAAAATTGAAAAAATACAAGAGAGAGCTCTTCGCTTTGTATATGATGATTACAACAGCTCATATGACCAATTACTCACAAAAGCAAACTTACCTAGTCTATACATTAGAAGAACCAGAGTAATAGCACTTGAAACCTTCAAAATTATAAATAAAATGTCTCCACCTGTTCTAAATGACCTTGTTATCAAACGTGAATCTCGTTATCACTTCAGGTATACCAATCTTCTTGAGATTCCCCAAGTCAAGTCTACTAAGTATGGTACAAACAGCTTCCGGCATGCAGCTCCAGTTCTGTGGAATGCTTTACCAGAAAGCCACAGGAAAGCAAGTAATTTTAACCAATTTAAAAGCTTTATGATGAGCTGGACTGGCAAAGAATGCAAATGTTCTTCCTGTAAAGTTACATAGGTACATAAAGTTCTGGAGCTGCATGCCACACTGTGTTTAGTTGCTTTTGCTGCCTCTGTTTTGCTTATGTGTTATTTAGTTTTTTATTCTGATTGCTTGTGCTTGCTTCTAACTTGTGTTTAGTGGCTTTTGATGTCTTTGTTTTTGCGTATGTACTATGTATTATTTTATTTTGTCTGCCTGTGCTTGCTTCTAGTTTGCTTCTAATTTGTTTCATGCTTTATTTTTGTGCTAGCTTCTAATTTGTGTTTAGTGGCTTTTGATGTCTATGTTTTGCTTATGTAGTATGTATTATTTTATTCTGATTGCCTGTGCTTGCTTCTAGTTTGCTCCTATTTTGTTTCATGCTTTATTCTGTTTTTATTGTGAGAAAGCTGCTGATCAGTTCATTTCGAATCTGATTCGAGGTGATATTCGTTCTTAGCACTTTTTTATCTGTCGCACTTTTGTGTTTCTTTTTGAATTCAGATTCTTATTCACTCGTCTTATTGCAGTTTTTAGTCCTACTAGCAGGTCTAGATCAGCAGCTTCCTACACAGTTTTTAATTGCCTCAAATTTTATTAATGCTTTAATATTGTCAAACTTATTTCAGTGTTGCATGTAATTTAATATCTTAATTTGTGCTTTCACCCTTAAAAACATGTATTTGATCTTTCTTTTAGCTGTTTTACTCATGTTTTATTGCTTACACTTGTTGTTTAGTCGGTTAAAAAGCTTTGCAGCTTATGTTATTTGTTATATGTCTTGCCGACTCAAAATAAAATGTATTTATTTATTTATTTATTTATTTATTTATGGGTCTGCGCTGTTTGCTTAAAGAATTTATGTAAGAAATATTCAAAATATAGAAATTAATATACTAGACATCCCTAATTTTGGAAATGAATTGGTCCAATTTAGAAGGATGGGAGAGTCCACTAGGCATAAATGGGTTAAAATGAAAAAAAATCAAACTGTATAGAAACCATCAGCCGCAACTAACTTAGGTCCCCTATGCGGTCTGCAACGTCCTTTATTCTGGTTGCCATGGTGTAGCTCGCATCCATGACAAAGTATATGTCGATTGGCAGGTTTTTGGCCACACGGTAAGTCATCAGGAGCGAATGGGTTTTGCCTTAATTGAAAACAATAGGAGTCGCGTTCTGAGAAAACTGGGCATAATGCATGTGCGTAAAGTGTCGTCCCAGATTGGTTCAGGGACGTCACTTTACGCTTTTATGACATTTTTCGTTTAAATGAAGACTCTTCTTAGCAAAAATCCAATGTATGCAGAAAGTGTCGTCCCTGATTAGCCTGTGCGGACTGCACATGTTAATCTGGGACGACACTTTACGCACATACATAATGCCCAGGTTTCTCAGAATACGACTCATTCCAAATTATACTTAGGGGTAATTGTTTACACGGACCGGGATACATAACTGTGGGTCTAAAATTTGTCTGAAGCGAATCGATTGGGTTTTCGTTTTTCTCTAGGTTATAGTCAACGGGTCATACTGAGATTATTTCCAGTGTGTATATGCATCTGCATCATTGCTTTTACATGCAAACAAAACAGACAAATGTAAACACTTCAACACTAAGATACGTATTTTGACGCATGTGAAGTAAATTAGCAAGTTACATTTAATTAAATACCTTTCTTACTAGATTCAAGTTTTAAAGGCTTCATTTCAAACCCTTAGTTACTAATAGGCAGCAAACAGCACAAAACCTGAACAGCCTGCGAGTTACTCGCAGGCTGTTCTGGCTTTATGCTGGTTGCAAAAGTCATTTTCACTTTGCCTCACATGTGGAGAGTGTTAATTAACGGAAGTTAAACTGTTTTACGATTTAAATTTTCAACAATTACCTGCAGACATTTATCGTTGTGTAAATGCACAATCATTTATTACCCAATAAAACTTAATATTTTTACTGTTTATGCCATAAACAATCATAACGATTATTATTCTGTTCGTATGCCAAATAATGCATGCAAAGGACAATATTAACTTGTTTTCAAAAAGATTTTATAATACATGCTCTAAGACACTTAGTATCATCTTTATAATCATTAACCCATTTATGTCTAGTTGACTTTCCCATCCTTCTAAATTGGATCAATTTATTTCCAAAATTAGGGATGTCAAGTATATTTATTTCTATATTTAGAATATTTCATAAAGAAATTCCTTTTAAGCAAACAGCGCAGACCCAGATGAGACGCCGCATTATGCGGCGTCTCATCTGGGTCTACGCTGTTTGCAATGTCCTTTTTTCAGGACGCTAGGCATAAATGGGTTAAACATACGTATACCAATATCGTGAAACTCTCTAAGACATCTATAATGGTACTATCAAGAGACGTTGGCATTTTGTGTAATACATATAACAACTTCAATGAAATAAAGGCTTGCGCATGACATAAATTAATATGAAATAGCTTGTAAAACAGACAGGAAGAACATATACGGTAAGAAAAAAAACTAGTTATCTAGATGCTAAGGCCATTACCATTGATTTCGGAAGTAATTAATAATAGGTTTGCTCAACAACTAGTATATAGATTAGTTCTATAGAGCTAAACGCAACATAAGATAATTTGGAAGCTCGAATGCTTTTTACAAAATACATCGCTAATTGTATGAGCACGGATGGCCGAGTGGTCAAACTATTCTCAGAAAAAGTGTTGAATTGTCAGTACCCAGTTTGCATTGGCCCGATAAACCCCGAGAAATCCCATAGAACGTTTATCCTTGTGATAAAGGTGCATGTTGATTTTCAATTTGTGTTAAGTCATAACCTTCCTTCTAGATGTCGCATACCTTTGCGAAGAGTGAGCTTTATTGCCTGCGGTGTCAGCTGTATCGGGTCGTATTCAAAAGAACCGTCCTTTAAACCATCATTCTGAAACACGCGCATGCACACTTATATGTAAGGACATTCCTAAAATTTCGGGCATTTGTGTAGGCATATTTTATTTCGACTATTGAGGACTTAAGTTGAAAGGAATGGTGCTTTAGACATTGTGATTATCATACATTTTACACACTGCACACTTTTGGGGGGCTTAACCCATTTATGCACAGTGGACTCTCCCATCCTTCAAAATTGGATCAATTTATTTCCAAAATTAGGGATGTCTAGCATATTTATTTCTATATTTAGAATTTGTCTTACAGAAATTCCTTCATGAATTTTGGCAAACAGCGCAGACCCAGATGAGACGCAGCATCATGCGGCGTCTCATCTTGGTCTACGCTGTTTGCCAAGGCTTTTTTTCTAGACACTAGGCATTAATGGGTTAATGAAGCTTTTCGGATATCTACAAACCTTTGTCTTAAATTCAGTATTATTGGGATTTTTGATTTCTCGACATCCATCATCCTTAAGGGTACGATTCACACTGCATCTCGCCTTTGCAAACTCCTATAAAGAATAGGTATGCAAATATCAATTAAGTATATTTCCTGCGTGTCAAAAATTTATATCTTAAAGGGGCCTTTTCACAGATTTTGGCATTTTTTAACTTATTCATTAAATGCTTTATATCGATAAATGTAAACATTGGATCGTAGAAGCTCCAGTAAAAAATCAAGAATAAAATAAAAAAAGGAAAAGAACATTGCCCGGACCAGGTTTCGAACCAGTGACCCCTAGAGTCCTGCCGGAGTCCTGAAGTAAAAACGCTTCAGCCTACTGAGCTATTCCGCCAAGTACACATGCATGACGTATTTTATACCTTATATAAGCAATCTTTGTAGTTTCACAAAATTTAACGACAAAAACAGAACTCTCCAAATTATTCAATCGTTTCGCGTTGCAACGCTTTATAATTTTTAGGTTTTAAAATCGTCAAAAGATGCATATAATGGCTATATTAGACCATGGTAAATGTTCAGTATTACTGTTTCCTCACAAATATCATAACTAAAACGAAAATTTGCGAATCTGAAACAACTTTTTTCAATTTTGTCAATTTACCAAAGCGTGAAAAGATCCCTTTAACAGGTAAAACAAAGGTATTCCATTGATATTGTCCATTACACTATTGCACAATCAGTTCAAATTATAACGTAGCTTTGCAAGTCCGCACAGGCTAATCTGGGACGACACTTTACGCACATGCTTTATGCCCAGTTTTCTCAGAACACGACTCACATTTCTTTCACTACTGCTTATCGCCTTGAGAACGTACTTAAAATTTAACCATGGATGTTTACGTGTTAAATTCTTTATACAAGAACTTCTGTGGCCAGAAGAGCTCGACTGAGTATTGGCGCTTATGAAGATATTGGTGCTGGGACATGTTTTAAAAATATCTTAAGCATTCGTCTGCATATACAGAAGGGTGTTAAGGGCTCATTTGTTTGAAATATTAGTCAGACATATGAGATTTCATTAGTTATTGATTTGGTAATGGTAAGGCTGTCACTGATTTTGAATTATTCAATGACAGTAATGTGACTAAGAAGTAGAGTTTTCAACAGTGCATGTCGACGGATCAATTATACAATTATATGCTTACGATTATGTAAAATGTATACTGGATTGCATAGCTTTACGCTAAGCTATTGATATGTATTCCAATGTATACTGGATTGCATAGCTTTACGCTAAGCTATTGATATGTATTGCAATGCAGATGCTATTGAACATATTAAAACACGATCAAGAGTGGAAATGAATGATAACAATTCAAATGTGGCGTTTTTCCTAGAAAAAAATGTCCATTTTGTATTAAAGTCAGAACGAAATTACTCCAGTGATGTTGGTGAATTGTGATTGCCGAAATAGTGCTTCATTTACACTCGTATGGTTTACTATACATTCGTGTTTTTCCGTAAGGCATGACTATCCCCCCTTTCCCCTTTGAATAAACACAAATATGGACGTGTTTATTCAAAGGGGAAAGAGGGGATAGCCAAATGTAGCACGTGGGATCATAATTTGCAAATCTTCTAAGATCTTTGAGGACTTGGAGTAAATTTGTGTAGTGTTGTCTATTTTAAATCAATATAGTAATTTTTGAAATGATTTTAATGTAATGGATTTAGTTCCAATACACTAATAAATGAATAGAAGCCAAATGTTGAAAGTATTTAACCAAAATCAAGAATCATAATTTATACTCGATCATCACCGCCAGGCTCCATGTACCGGAAGAGTTTGATCTTTATGTGTTTTCTGAATCAGTTATTTTTGGGGGCCAATGTTGCCAAGAAAAATGTGCAGGGCTCGATGATTCTAGAACTTTCACATTGTATTTTATCATTAATTTTGCAGACCTTGTCGTTACACCATGCGCAATCCGGATGAAAGTTGATGCAGTCGTTGCAATAACGTTTCTGGTTGCATCCAGCTTCGTCGCTTTGTGAATCCACGAGACAAAATAAACCTGCTCATAAAATAATTTCAAGTAGAAACTGGAAACGGGTCATGATAGATATTTTTTATGTTATATTTCTGAAATACACATTCAGTAATCGATTTTAATCAATATTAAATAAACATTATTAAATCGGGTCTCTCAATCAAATTTGATTTTAACGAACGATCTTCGTGGTGAAGGTAAATATTACAGTTACTTTAACTGTGTGCTGACTTATGTTAATTATGTTTTTAATTATTAACATTTTATTATTTAATGATTTTTTATTTAATAAACTCAATAATAAATCCAAATTAAATATAAAATAAAGATAAATTTGTTATCTAAAGTTCTTACCGAAAACAGCAATAATCGATCTAACATCCATAATCGTTCAGCATTAATTTCCTAAATGTAATAATCTAATAACTGTTCAACTTTAACAATATTTATCCACACCCATACTACAACAAATATGATTGGCAATATATGTTAGAGCTTAACACTTAATGCGTACATCGCGGTGATAGCGATTAAATGGCCTGCTTCCGTTTCTGTTTACACCATTGCCGGATTTAAATAAAGATTCATGTACCAAAGAGAGAATCGTTACTTAAGTTAGTAAACCAATGAGCCATGTCGCACTTGCTCCTTGACATACCAACATTTTTAAGGAAGTTGTTCATGTATTTATCATTCAGTGGGATTTTTTCATTCGAGTTGGTCAAGTGCAGGAAATCTGTATTCAATGAACAGCTACTATAAGGGTTTATTTTTTGTAAAATCAATAGCAATATTAGAAGATGATTAGTCAATCAGACGCGATACTGGTAGGGATTTATTCTCATGTTGAGATACAAATATACAAATTCTAAGGTGTACAGTTTACTTAAATGCTCCACCAAACTACTTTTGTAATACGCATATGTCAAGAAATACTGTGTATGTGTTTACAATTCACCTTTAGAAAAATTCAATATATTGTTCCTGACATAAATTTCTTATTCTATATGACTGGTTAAGATGCGCAAAATAGAGGCAATAAACAGTTTATGGTCCGGTTATTATTTATATATATACCGCGCGTTCAAAGTATAGACTTATGATGTTAATGCATGGGTTGCACGAAACTAGACTGCACGATGCGGTAATGATGTTAATGCATGGGTTGCACGAAACTAGACTGCACGGTGCGGTAGCTCTTTTATTGACGATTGTTCATAAATGAAACACTATTTGTTATAAATAAGTATTATACATTTCTAAAAATTCTTCATTGTTATAGAGAATGCTCATAAGTTGAATATAATCTCTATTTGAAATACATTATAGAGTTATACTTTCTTTCAAACATGTGACTTTAAAATCATTGATGATACGCTGGTATATCCAAATTATGAGGATCTGCGTTACACAATATGAAATGAACAACCCCGCTTCGGACCCAAAGTGGCCGGACATCCAACCCACAACGGCGTATTCTACACGGCCTTCGGATTCCGTCCATAGACACGACACTTTGGGCTGCATTTGAAGTCACAATTTTGTCTTATGGCCCTACGTAGAATTTTCTTTTCTATGTGAGTAATTTGAAGCGCATAACTTGTCATATTTAGCCAAAATTAGCATCTTCCAAGTCAAGTTTGGATTTCAAATAATATAAAACATAACAGTTGGTTGCAACCCTTTAACAAACGTTGTACTTCACACTACAACCACACAAGTGCGTTATAATAGGGGGATCAAGTTTCATATCGTTTTCTAACAATCAGCCCTCTGTTTTCCCTTCCGCTTTGAGTCAGTAAATGTCGTTGGGAATGACATAGCAATGATGACTAACCGAAACGGATAAACAATGTAAAACTTTGTTAACAGGACGTTTTATTGACATTCAAAATCGCTTAATTTAATGTGTAACTATGGTTGCCAATACAAATCTACATGTGCAGAAAGCGGATTTTATTTCCTCTAGGACGTATTAACGTTAAGATTGAAACCAAATACTAATAGTTGTTTTATGATCCAAAATCATTGAATATGTTAAAAAGCGCTTAAAAAAACTTTGGTTATTTCGTTATGTACCACGTCAAAAATGGTTAGAAAAATTTGAAAGGTCATGCATTCGATAAATTTATTTATTTATGCATTTATTCATGCATTTATTTATGCATTTATTAATGATTTTTTTTATGAATGCAATGTTTATGTATTTGTTTTTTTTATCCATTTATGAATGTATTTATTGATTCATATATTCTTCTCACAAATGGTAATTTCGTCCTAATTTTCGCGGATCGACCACGACCACCTTCTTCATGGGTCATAAGAAGTAAAATTACCATGACGAAGATCCGCTTCATATTTTGAAGCTTTGTTGATATCCGCTTCTTATTTTGTGTAACTATTTGATCCGACTGCTATTTCTCGTATATTTTATTGTTCGCTTACTATTTCATGTATGATTATTAAATCGCTTCGAGTTTCGTATAAATATTATAATCCGCTTCCTTTTTCTTGTATATGTGATCCGCTTGTTATTTCGTGAATCTAGTGTAGTCCGCTTATTATTTTGTATATCTTTCTTGATTCTGCTCCACTTTTCCGCCTTAACGTGACGTTACTACAACAATGAAAATCAAATGACGTCGTCTTCATTCATAAACAGTGCGCGGACAATCAAAGTGACGTCACTTTAAACAACCGTTGGTATATCTGGGTAATAACCCACGGTAAGCTCCCTTCTCATTTGAATGTGCATGCGTGAGCGACTGTGGTAAAACCTTACTTTTACGTTAACATGGTTAAGGAATATAAGATCCTTCTAATAGTGATTCTTCCCTTAACAAACACAGCTTTGAAGGTCAGTTCTGTCATGTGTTTGTACTTGTCGCAAAGAATTAAGCATATGCATTTTTTTTAAATATGATTTATTTTTATATTTATTTCACATAACAGAACAAATACACACACAATGAGATTCATCTTCGAGTTATTACATTAACCCATTTATGCATAGCGTCTAGAAAAAAGGCATTGGCAAACAGAGTAAACCCAGAGGAGACACCGCATGATGCGGCGTCTCATCTCGGTCGTTGTTTGCTTAAAGGATTTTCTGTAAGAAATATTCTAAATATAGAAAAAATATACTAGACATCTCTAATTTTGGAAATAAATTGATCCAATTTAGAAGGATGGGAGAGTCCACTAGGCATAAATGGGTTAACATAGACAATATCACCGACCAACAGTCGTCACCAGAGTGACAATACAACGCAATGTGTTATGTTTTTCTGGCAAGCATAAAGCAAAATTGCACCAAATATATATATACTTGTATATAATTTTACATTTGAGATTATATAATTTTACATTTGAGCTTAATTATTGTGTATATTAAGTCATTTTTTACGTCATTTCACATCATGTTACCTGTAATCCGATAATAAAGCCCCGAAGGACACACCCAACTATAAATCTGGGTTTGTATTCAGCAACCTATTCTGAGTCTAAGGTATACAGACTGGACAGACATCCAAGAAAACAAAATACAAAGCATGCAGGCTACCAATGATGCTCACGTCAAAAACCATTGTTTTTATGAAACGAATAATGTTATTTATTTATTTAATGTTAGAGCTTTACTTTTTTCTGAAATCGTTTACAAAATATGGCACTTAATAAAAAAATAAATAATAAAGGAAGTACACGGATTCAAAAAATACCTGAAATGAATACTATTTAAATCCGTTTTATCGAAATGTTAACGCTACTAAACCAAGTATTAGAGACCGCCATATACATTGCATATGTAATTTTGGAGAACATTGATACCATTACAAATGTGTAGAGGAGTTGAGCTCCTGTAGAACTCATCATGTGAGAAGCACAAGACAAGATATCAAAGACAGCTCTCTTTACATGCCATAGTAACACATAGAACTATGAAACAAAGACCTTAAACAAAGTCATGGCACGAACTACATGGCAAGATAGACTTCACTTTGGGATTCATAACGTATAAAGGTCCGTGGATATGTGTCGCGTTCTGAGAAAACTGTTCATAATGCATGTGCGTAAAGTGTCGTCCCAGATTAGCCTGTGCAGTCCGCACAGGCTAATCAGGGACGACACTTTCCGCTTTTAGGATATTTTTCGTTTAAAGGAAGTCTCTTCTACAAGAAAATCCAGTTAAGGCGGAAAGTGTCGTTCCTGATTAGCCTGTGCAGACTTCACAGGCTAATCTGGGATTACACTTTACGCACATACATTCAGCCCCGTTTTCTCAGAACGCGACTCATATGTTTCCATTTCAAGCGTCCATCGCAAAAAAAACGAAAGCCACGCACGAGTAAAAGCCGTCGTTGAAATAATTTGTTACTTCCCTTGAATGAAACCATGAGTTACATCCCATTGTTGTTAACATCAATATTGTTATGAGTTAAACTCATAAGATGTGAAACTCATAAGATTCACATCTAAAAGAGACGTGTGTTCAATGTTTGCAACAAACAAAGTGATGTGACGTTATTTTGTTATTTTTGAAGCGATATTAGGTCACCGGTCCTCATGACGTCTTCTTCTATCTACTGTTTTGATCTTCGAGCCTTGATGAAGAGTATGATGAAGGCGATCAGGCGGTAACCCACAAGCATGGCGAAAAGCAGCCCCACGTCCCGCCATACCCTGTCCTGCAAATGAGAACAAATAACTAATGTAACTGTAATATTGCGTGGCCTTTAAAATAATTTCGATATGAGGTTTTAATATTGTTACATATCGTCCGGTCGAAAAACAAACGTCTGATATAATGTCGAATCTCGTCAAGGCATTAATTTATTTAACCCATTTATGCCTAGCGTCTAGAAAAAAGGACTTGGCAAACAGCGTAGACCCAGATAAGACGCCGCATGATGTGGCGTCTCATCTGGGTCTACGCTGCTTGCTTTAAGAAATCTCTGTAAGAAATGTTCTAAATATAAAAATAAATATACTTAACATCCCTAATTTTGGAAATAAATTGATCTAATTTAGAAGGATGGGAGAGTCCACAAGGCATAAACACAGGTGGTAAGCGTGTGGCTATGATATTAATTAGTGAAAACATCATTTTGAATGATAAATTATCATATTATAACGAGATATCAACTTTTCTGAAAAAATAATTTCACTATCAAATATATATAACAAGGTATCCAACTCGAAATCACCCGAAAACGGGATGCATCGTTTAAAACAGCCATTACTTCATCAATTTTGCAAGCGATTTTCACGATCTTGGTCTTATTCAACGCAGATTTCCTTTCTGGAAATGTGTATGTCTTGTAATATTTTTACAAATACTAGGTTATCTTTTAAGAAATTAAAGCGATACACAACGCGCGTGACCCAGTTAACATCGATCAGACCGTATTTATGACTGAAATCTTCACGGAGCTAAAATGCATTTTACATGCAAAGTTCATGGACCTCGATACCATAATTAAATAAAACGTATGAATAAACATTCTTACCGTGCTTGCCGTTGCATTATGCATCAAAACTAACTGTCCAGCGCATTTTGAAACCTTTGTTTACGTGCATTTCAAATTACTGACATTTTAAACACACGCGTGATTTCATTGGTCCAATGTGAAGGTGTGTCTTTACAACTGGAGATATCATTCATAAATACGGTTTGATCGATGTTAACTGGGTCAAGCGAATTGTGTATCGCGTTATTTCGAAAAATTTTACCCAGCATGTGTAGAAATATAACAAGATATATACATTTCCATAAAGGAAATTCATTTTTGCGTTGAATAAGACCGTGTTCATGAAAATCGCTGAAAAATTGATGAAGTAATGGCTGTTCAAAACGATGCACCCCGTTTTCGGATGATTTCGTGTTGGATACTTTGTTATAAATATATTTGATAGCGATTTTTTTTTCAGAAAAGTTTATTTTTCGTTATAATATGATAATTTATCATTCAAAATGATGTTTTCACTAATAATATCATAGCCACACGCTAACAACCTGTGGGCATAAACGGGTTAAAATGGTGTGGGGATGAAACGGCAATACGAATGGGTGGACTAAACGTGTCGACACAGGACGTAGTTGCTACTATATGCCGTTGCAGTCATTAAATTTGTTTCATGAATCACCCTATCAATCATACATACGGCATAATTCCATTTAGAATAAGAACGACAACTCGCTTTGAAGCCCGATTTCGTTAAATACCGATACAGTCGTATGTTAATTGGTAGATAAAAAAGCACTTACAAATCAGTGCTTACAAAAAATGTTTCTTTTCAGAACAGTAACCGAAGATTCGCGCAATTACATAAACTTACCTGGTCAAAGTTCAGGTACTTTAACACGCTCTCGCCACTCTTGTACAGGCAGGCCGTGTTACAAGTAGAACTATTTCCTGTCGCGGAGGCACACTCTGAAGATTGATACGTAGCTTAACAAATAAATATGTTAACATCGCGACATATATATAGGATCTGGCACGAGTTGTCATATCATGCCATATTTTATTAAACGAGTTCAAGAATTTTGTTAGTAAGCGGGCCTTTGGCGAGCTTACTAGCGAATTTCCTTGACGAGTTTAATAAAATATGGTATGATATGACAACGAGTGTCAGATCTTTTTTTTTATCACATGCTTTTAAATGAGCAAATTAAATAAATATTTACGCAAACGTAATGATAAATCCCGAATCTTGTTTACATTTCGTGACGTCATTTGACGTTGCAACTCATTTCAGCGAAATAACAAAATGCGATTGGTCAATAAACGAAAACTTAGCCAATGAAAACGCTTAAAAATGTTGTATTACACAAGTGAAATATAAAAAAAATATGTAATGTTTATATTACAGGGTATGGCATGTGAAAAAAAAAACAAATCTAAATTAATAGAACAAACATTGTATATTATAATTTTAATGATAATGATAAAAGGTCGTTTCCTTAACAAAGCATAATTGAATGATCGATTAATTAATCACACACCATATACATTTCTGCAAGTGTTCGAAAGAAATTAAACACAGTATTTACAAAGATCATTCATGGACATGATGTCTACCAGTGCAAGTTGTACTCACCTATGACATCAATGTTCTGCCATTGGTTGACAGCAACGATCTCATTGGCATATTTGAACCAGGATAAATATTCGAGCCAGATGAAATACTTGGGTATTGAACTGAAAATGTGAGGTTAAATATTGATCCCTTAACATGTTTTTTAACTCAGGCGTTACTTAACACATCTATGCCTAGCGTCTAGAAAAAGGGCCTTGGCAAACATGATGCGGCGTCTCATCAGGGTCTGCGCTGTTTGCTCAAAGGAATTTCTGTAAGAAACATTTAAAATATAGAAATAAATTTACTTGACATCCCTAATTTTGGAAATAAATTTATCCAATTTAGAAGGATGGGAGAGTCCACTAGGCATAAATGGGTTAAACTAGACCCAGAGCAGGGTGACAATATAATGAATACTGAATCTCATACATGAACATATTTTCTACATACCCTGGACCAGTTATCAATTACTTACTCAGAGTTGAGGAAAAATCCACCGAACATCAGAAGCGGGAAACCAATTACTTACTCAGCGTTGAGGGAAAATCCACCGACATCAGAAGCGGGAAACCAATTACATACTCAGCGTTGAGGAAAAATCCACCAAACATCAGAAGCGGGAAACCAATTACTTACTCAGCGTGGATGAAAAATCCACCAAACATCAGAAGCGGGAAACCAATTACTTGCTCAGTGTCGAGGAAAAATCCACCGAACATCAGAAGCGGGAAACCAATTACTTACTCAGCGTTGAGGAAAAATCCACCGAACATCAGAAGCGGGAAACCAATTACTTACTCAGCGTTGAGGAAAAATCCACCAAACATCAGAAGCGGGATCAGCATCGGCGGGGCGATAGCCAGGGCTATGTCCACAGAGCTGACTGCAGAAGACACGACGTAGCCTGCAATGGAAATGACGACATATGCGAGCGTTTAACCCATGTATGCCTAGTGGAATCTCCCATCCTTCTAAATTGGATCAATTTATTGCCAAAATTAGGGATGTCTAGTATATTTATTTCTATATTTAGAATATTTCTTACAGAATTTCCTTTAAGCAAACAGCGCAGACCCTGATGAGACGCCGCATCATGCAGCGTCTCATCTGGGTCTATGCTGTTTGCCAAGGCCTTTTTTCTAGACGCTAGGCATACATGGGTTAATATACAAAATGATGCCATTCATTTTGGTGAATAATGCTCGTGACGCGTTTCATTGGTTGTAACAAAAATGTCATATTTAGGTTTATTATAGTATGTATCAACATGTATTTCTTGTTTTTGCATTTGTAAGGAATAAAAAAATCATTTTCACAAGGAAAGAAAGAGAAAATTGTAATAAAATGTTACAAACGTTTCCCTTTATTATGACTACTACCTACCGAATGAGACTGAAATGTTGGCCACCAGGAGGAGCACGCCTGTGAACACGCAGAACGCCTCGAATGACCCGTACAGGCCTGAAAACAGCGAGAAGGAGCAGATAGAAATATGAGCCGCGATCTGAGAAAATTGGACTTAATGCTTGTGCGTAAAGTGTCGTCCCAGATTAGCATGTGCAGTCCGCACAGGCTAATCAGGGACGACACTTTCCGCTTGTATGATATTTGTCGTTTAAATGAAGTCTCTTCTTAGCAAAAATCCAATTTAGGCGGAAAGTGTCGTCCCTGATTAGCCTGTGCGGACTGCGCATGCGAATCTGGGACGACACTTTACGCACAAGCATTAAGCCCTAGTTTTCTCAGAACACGACTCATATGATCCAAGTCATGTAAAACGTAGTAAGAAGACTACAGGCGTACAGTTGGTAAATAGCACACTGTTCGACAAGAATCCTTAATTCCGGTCTATTGTTATACAGGCACATACCGGTCCGGTAGTATACAAGTGGATAAGGGTTGTACCTAACTTTATAGCATGCAGATATATCTTTCAACATGCAATCCAGTTCATTTTAGATTTACAAATAAATTATTATTACTCCGGATTTATATAGCGCCCTTTTCATGCAAGAGTGCACTTTCAAAGGCGCTTAAATAAAAATACAGATGTTGTACTAAATAAATAAACATGCCAGTCAGCTAAATTGGTAAATTTCTGAAAGTCAACCCGAATACAAAGGTAGCGCTGCTTACCAACCATCCAGTAAGTGATGCCAGAGAAGATGATCGGAATTATTATGAACGCCGGCAGCTGAAACATGTTTTATTGGTTTATTCAATATATGAAATAGACAAACAGTCCATGTTTATACATGATAACATCATAGTAACATATCTGAAGGCATGACACGTGATCAGTTTTGTATTGCATAAGTTGTTAAGGTAGCGCACCCCGAATGATTTCCCGCGATTTCTTCGAAGGTTGAAGAGCCTAATATAAGGTGCCGTAGCCTAGTGGTTAAGACGATAGACTAGAAATCAGTTGGGATATTCCTGCGCAGGTTCGAATCCTGCCGACGACGAATACTTTTTTTTGCGACGCGTTTTATTTCTTTTCTAACGTTATTTGATTTAATATGGCATATAAGTTATGTTTATTGTTAAGTATGTTGCAATTTTTATGCACATTCTTCAATTTTAAAAATTAAAACAACGTTATGGCTAAATTGGGTGATTTACTGCTGAAAATACAAACCGTGCATGCTGCATTTTTATTTTTATTTAAAAAAGTAAACGGTAAATCTGTCTATTTCTTTGTGTTTTTGCTGTATATAGTGTATCTATTAAAACTAAGTTAAAAATATTACTTAAATGATACTATTTTGAATTTTATGAGACTTTGTTTTTAACCAACCCAATTTCTACTTGCCTGAAACTACTTACATTTCATGGCGCTCTTCCATAGATAACAAGTTATAAAAAATAAATGTCTGTAAAAGAAAACTTTTTTCATGTTGTTTAAACTGTAAACACCTTTACTGCATCTGTACACACCAACTGCATGCCTATATTTGGAAATCTGCATGAATTATGGAACTTTCATATACCACAGGGGTATACACTGGACAAAAGACGTGTTTGAGGGTGGTTTTGAAAAAATCCGTATATTTTTTTAAAAAGCATGGAAAGACTACCTAAAAATTTTCATGTTGTGCAGTGAAATGATGCTGATTAAGAAAATAATAGATTAGATAATATTTGGATAGGTGCCCATTACGGGTGCGCTACCTTAAATAAGGTATCAATACAGGAAATGGTCTAGTACAATACAATTTGTTTACAACATTTATAATCTATTTAACGAGTAATGCTATAAACATGAACAATACTGAAACTAACTATAAAACACTAAAATTCATGTTATTAATATACACAATATTTTTTGCACAAAAATAGCGAACAAATTTCCATTCTTAAAACCTTACCTCTGCGAGAACCTTGCATATAAAGTATATATCCACTCTGTACAGACCGATTCCGTACTCGCGCATGAAGATCGGAGTCTCCAGAGGAAAGGACTGAAATCACGAACAAATGAGTCGTGTTCTGAGAAAACTGGGTATATACATTTGCGTGACGTGTCTTCCCAGATTAGCCTGTGCAGTCCGCACAGGCTAATCAGAGACGACACTTTCCGCTTTTATGACATTTTTAGTTTCAAGGAAGTACCTCCTTACCGGAAATCAAGTTCAGGCGGAAAGTGTCGTCCCTGATAAGCCTGTGCGGCCTGCACAGGCTAATCTGGGACGACACTTTACGCACATGCATTAAGCCCAGTTTTCTCAGAACAAGGGGCAAATATGTGTTGAACAGCGACATTTTTGCTAAGCGGCATTTGCAGGACACAAACATCAAACATAAAAACACGTGTTTTGCATAAAATACTGTCACTACTATGTGTATAGATTTTCAATAAATAGTTAAATTTATTTTTAAAATTAATACTCTGTTCACATTTTTTTCTTACTGATTCTTATTGGTTGAAAACAATGTGTTCTACATTACATGTACTCTGATATAAATATTTGCCAATATGATTTCTACGTTAAAAGAGAGAGTAAATCAAAACGAGCATATACCCAACATTTTGCATTTTAACAAAATCATTGATCATGTAGGTTAATGCTTCAGAGCTGATGGAGCTTAAGAGCGGCATTTGCGCGATATCCACAAAAGTCGCATGTCATACACAAACACTTAAACAGTTTCTGACGTTGGTAAGTACGTACATTCAGCACGCCCATGACGTTTGTGAACGTCACATTGATAAGCACGATGAACATAACGCCATTGGCGTTCATCACTCCCTGTTGGTCGTTGTCGAGTTGGAGATAGATAAGCCCGAGAACCAGTCCCAAAATCTGCAGGAGTGGAATAAACATTGTCGTATAATCAGGAAAAGGGCAAGACCGTTTAGAAAGATAAGTTATCATTGAACTCGTAGCAAAAAGCAAAAAATAATGTATAATCACCTGGTATTGCGTCTTTCGGAAAGTACGATAAAAAAGACAGAGAGACAATTGCAAAAAACAACATATTTTTCTCCGCCTATTTGGATGTCTAAGGCATGAATATTTGAATGTTTTTTGAACACATTTCCACTTGGGCAATTTATATAATATAAAAGATGTATATGTGAATTTGGTTTTTCATAGTTTGATAAACATCAATTGTATTATACGGAAACAAATAATAATAGTTTTTTAGACTGTTCACGAAAAATACTGCTCTAAAAGAAATGAGAGAGGGGGATTTTTTTATAATTTATAGAGTAAGAAACATTATGTACATGTATACTCACAATGATCTGTAGGAACTTGACTCTGAGGATATTGGGATCTCTGTACGTGGTCTTCCAGGAGCGCGCAAACACAGCCCTGAACTGCTGGAAAAATGAGGCTTCGTAGCGAGACGTTCCGCTGAACGCTTCCTCGATCTGTCAAATACAGACACAATGCCATCATCATCATCAGCAGCAGCATCACCATCTTCATGATCACCATCATCATCATTATCATTATCATCATTATAATCATCATCATTGTCAGAAGCGAAATAACAACAGACGCAAAACTATCCTTGCCATCATCATAATTATCATCATCACAATCATCATCATTACAAAACATCAGCATTATTATCATCGGCGGCGGCGTTTTCATAATCAGCATGGTAGTCGTTAACGATTTGTATTGCTACGTGCCGTTTTGCGACACGCTTTCAAACGTAGGTCAATGTAGCGATCGCACAGAAACAACGATAACATTTGAGCCACGATGAAGACTAGCTGACAGAACGCCAAATGAAACTACGTACTAAACTGATCCACGATGAAGACTAGCTGGCAGAACGTCAAATGAAACTTCGTACTAAACTGAACCACGATAAAGACTAGATGGCAGAACGCAAAATGACCCTTCGTACAAAACTGAACCATAATGAAGACTAGCTGGCAGAACACCAAATGAAACTTCGTACTAAACTGAACCACGATGAAGACTTGCTGGCAGATCGCCAAATTAAACTACGTACTTAACTGAACCACGATGAAGACTAGCTGGCAGAACGCCATATTAAACCACGTACTAAACTGAACCGCGATCAAGACTAGCTGGCAGAACGCCAAATTTAACTACGTACTAAACTGAACCGCGAACAAGACTAGCTGGCAGAACGCCAAATTAAACTTCGTACTAAACTGAGCAACGATGAAGACTAGCTGGCAGAACGCCAAATTAAACCACGTACTAAACTGAACCGCGATCAAGACTAGCTGGCAGAACGCCAAATTTAACTACGTACTAAACTGAACCGCGATCAAGACTAGCTGGCAGAACGCCAAATTAAACTTCGTACTAAACTGAGCAACGATGAAGACTAGCTGGCAGAACACCAAATTAAACTACGTACTAAACTGAACCGCGATCAAGACTAGCTGGCAGAACGCCAAATGAAACTACGCTCTAAACTGAACCGCGATCAAGAGTAGCTGGCAGAACGCCAAATTAAACTACGTACTAAACTGAACCGGGATCAAAAATAGCTTGCAGAACGCCAAATTAAACTACGTACTAAACTGAACCGCGATCAAGACTAGCTGGCAGAAAGCCAAAATAAACTTCGTACTAAACTGAACCGCGATCAAAACTAGCTGGCAGAACGCCAAATATTACTACGTATTAAACTGAACCGCGATCAAGACTAGCTGGCAGAACACCAAATTAAATCACGTACTAAACTGAACCGCGATGAAGACTACCTGGCAGAACGCCAAATTAAACTACGTACTTAACTGAGCCACGATGAAGACTAGCTGGCAGAATGCCAAATAAAACTACGTACTTAACTGAGCCACGATGAAGACTAGCTGGCAGAACGCCAAATTAAACTACGTACTAAACTGAGCCACAATGAAGACTAGCTGGCAGAACGCCAAATATTACTACGTATTAAACTGAGCCGCGATCAAGACTAGCTGGCAGAACACCAAATTAAACAACGTACTTAACTGAACCGCGATGAAGACTACCTGGCAGAACGCCAAATTAAACTACGTACTTAACTGAGCCACGATGAAGACTAGCTGGCAGAATGCCAAATAAAACTACGTACTTAACTGAGCCACGATGAAGACTAGCTGGCAGAACGCCAAATTAAACTACGTACTAAACTGAGCCACGATGAAGACTAGCTGGCAGAACGCCAAATTAAACTACGTACTAAACTGAACCACGATGAAGACTAGATGGCAGAACGCCAAATTTAACAACGTACTTAACTGAACCACGATGAAGACTAGCTAGCAGAACGCCAAATTAAACTATGTACTTAACTGAGCCACGATGAAGACTAGCTGGCAGAATGCTTAATTAAACTACGTACTAAACTGAGCCACGATGAAGACTAGCTGGCAGAACGCAAAATTAAACTACGTACGAAACTGAACCGCGATGGAAACTAATTGGCAGAATGCCAAATTAAACTACGTACTAAACTGAACCGCGATGAAGACTAGCTGGCAGAACGCCAAATTAAACTACGTTCTTAACTGAGTCACGATGAAGACTAGCTGGCAGAATGCCAAATTAAACTACGTACTAAACTGAGCCACGATGAAGACAAGCTGGCAGAACGCCAAATTAAACTACGTACTTAACTGAGCCACGATGAAGACTAGCTGGCAGAACGCCAAATTAAACTACGTACTAAACTGAACCGCGATCAAGACTAGCTGGCAGAACGCCAAAATAAACTACGTACTAAACTGAACCGCGATGAAGACTAGCTGACAGAACGCCAAATTAAACTACATACTTAACTGAGCCACGATAAAGACTAGCTGGCAGAATGCCAAATTAAACTATGTACTAAACTAAGCCACGATGAAGACTAGCTGGCAGAACGCCAAATTAAACTTCGTACTAAACTGAACCGCTATGAAGACTAGCTGGCAGAACGCCAAATTAAACAACGTACTAACTGAACCACGATGAAGACTAGCTGGCAGAACGCCACATTAAACTATGCACTAAACGGAACCACTATGAAGGCTAGCTTGCAGAACACAAAATTAAACTATGTACTAAACTGAGCCGCGATCAAGACTAGCTGGCAGAACGCCAAATTAAACTACGTACTATACTGAAACGCGATGAAGACTAGCTGGCAGAACGCCAAATTAAACTACGTACTTAACTGAGCCACGATGAAGACTAGCTGGCAGAATGCCAAATTAAACTACGCACTAAACTGAGCCACGATGAAGACTAGCTGGCAGAATGCCAAATTAAACTACGTACTAAACTGAACCGCGATGAAGACTAGCTGGCAGAGAGCCAAATCAAAATACGTACTAAACTTAACCACGATGAAGACTAGCTGGCAGAACGCCAAATTAAACTATGAACTAAACTGAGCCACGATGAAGACTAGCTGGCAGAATGCCAAATTAAACTATGTACTAAACTGAACCACGATGAAGACTAGCTGGCAGGACGCTAAATTAAATTACGTACTCAACTGAACACCGATGAAGGCTAGCTGGCAGAACGCCAATTTAAACTATGTACTTAAATGAACTGCGATGAAGGCTAGCTGGCAGAAACCAAATTAAACTATGTACTAAACTTAAAAACGATGAAGGCTAGCTGGCAGAACGCAAAATTAAACAATTCACTAAATAAGGAATTGTAACGTGGCGCTACGACGGGGCTATAAGCATGAATACTTACAATGATTCCTTCTTCTTTCGGATTTTCTGCCAGAGACTTGATGCTTTGAAGGATCTCCTTGCAAATCTGAGACTCGTCGAATTTATCGCAGATTTGCTTTCAATAAAGAAGGATCAAGTGATTAATGTGTCCAGGTACGAACTTCTAATAGATGTTATGAAAAATATATCCATAACAAAATAATGTTCATAAACCATTAAATAAGTTATTTCAGAATACTAGTTTTTTAATTGTGAAGATGGTGCGTTTAAGCTCATTTAAAACCAGTTGTAATTCTTAACGTGTTTTCATAAGGACATTTCGATAAATGAAAATGCGGTGACTTGAAAACTTTGGACAATATCACCACTACTAATATTCCTTGGCGATTAATTGCGTATTCCGGTTTTGCTCTATTCAATTAATTTATTGTTTTCCTGCTTACAATTTAATTTCCCTCTTATATGGTTATGTTCATTTATTAAAATGTCCTGCGTGATCCATTATTTGACCGATATTGTAACAAACTCACCGTCTTTGACGATTGTGTTAATTAGATCTTGAATCAAAGTAGACAATTAGCTGATATTTCAACAAATACGTTACCTCGATTTGCGCTTTACACTCGGTCTCCTTGCCGGGCCGCACAGCCATGGTGTGGATGTAGAAGTCGGCGGGGTTAAAGTTCATGGGGCACGGGAACCCGATCCTGAATGGCGATATGCAATGGCTTTTTAACTAATGGTCTTAGCCTTTTATCAGATTAACAAATACACTATATACAATCACTGTCGATTTTCAAAAAGCACATTCAATATTTGCTTTACCTGCTTTACCTGCTTAACCTGCATGAAAGCTTGATTAAACGGTTGCTCAAAGACGATTATCTCAAGGTCAATGCCATTATATGTAAAGGCCAACCTAAGGTCCCCACCAATATTCATTTCTTCAACTTTCCTGTATATAATTTCAGTACAATTATATTCATACATGTAAGTGGTATATATGTATTCCATGCCATGTAATGTTTAAGCAAATGCTATTTTCAATTCAAACAGCTGTATGAATAATACACAAAGGTTTGATAACGAGCGTGATACTGCAAGAATTTTGTAATGTGACGATGTGTGTATTTTTTAATAGGAGTATTAAATGTGTAAATAAAACCAGTTACTTATAAGAAAGGGGTAACATAAAGACTTTATGCGCAAGCACAAAACTTATATTAAATGCGAAACTTTGCGAAAATATAACGAAAGAAATCAAGGAACTTTTGGATTTTTGTTAAAATAAAAAATATCATTAAAGATAAAAATACATTTAAAATGAAGATATTTTTCGAAAACTTTAACAGTAAAATGTCGCACAATTGTGGAAAAGAACCTTATGATTTTTATTCTAAAAAATTCTAGAAAATTCTGAATTACCCGAATGCTGCAAACTTATAAATGTCGATGGAGTAAGTTATGCAAAACTAAACAACATTTAAACGAAATACAAAATCGCAAAACGATTGCATTTTGAACGAATATTTTCTTGAATGAAGAGAGATCTAAACAAGTTTTCGATATGTTTCATTGTAGGGTCAATTTGCTCGACAAATGAACAGCAGTGATTTTAATCATTTTTTTTATTCAATATACAACAAACAATGTACACATGTTTATCGCACGCCATACCCTGTTTCTCATGTAATATAACCATTACATATTTTTTTATTACACATGTGTAATACAACATTTTTAAGCGTTTTCATCGGCATAGTTTTCGTTTATTGACCAATCGCATTTTGTTATTGTGCTGCAATGACGTTGCAACGTCAAATGACGTCACGAAATGTTAACAACATTCGGGATTTATCATAATGTTTGCGTAAGTATTTATTTAAATAGCTCACTTAAAAGTATGTGATACAAAAGATCTGACACTCGTCGTCATATCATACCATATTTTATTAAACTCGTCCAGGAAATTCGTTAGTAAGCTCGCCAAAGACTCGCTCACTAACAAAATTCCTGAACTGATATGACAACTCGTGCATGATCCTATGTATATGATCATAAAACAAAGTGATACTATATAGCAGCAATAATGTGCAGACATGTTATACAAGATATGCTAATATATATACTTTTTTGACCTTGTGGTTTCCTTTAGATTAAAAAAGGGTTAATAATAATTTTTTTCTTTGATTGTTTGTGATAGGTGTTTTTGAAAAAAAGAACAAGAGATGTGTTTTTCAGAAGCACAATGCCCCCTACTGCGCAGCGTTGATACATGTTTTTTTACCTTTGACCTTGAAGGATGACCTTGACCTATTACCACTCAAAATGTGCAGCTCCATCAGATACACATGCATGCAAAATATCAAGTTGCTATGTGAAGGGACATAGAAATTATGAGCATTTTTCGAAACCTAAATGCGAAACCTAAATGCAAAGTAGACGGAAAGACAGACAGACGGACAGACGAACGGACGGACGTTGCATAAAGTGGGTAGAAAGCTGGACTTGTTTATGAAAGTGTTATGTGTTTCCATTTTTGTTCAAATATATGAAGTGTATAATTGTAAAGGGCTATTTCTTTTTCAATTTGAATCTTCAGTTTTAAATAATCAATAATACAGTTCATTGCAGGTATCTGTTTTCTATATTTCATGCTGAATATAACATATCTCATTAATATAATTATGTAATTCACAGCGTTATTAACCTCTTGTATGTTGAAGGTATTTACCCCTAAACTGATATCTAAGAGAGATAGTTTAACATTTGATTGTTGTTTCTCTAGAGATTGAATCTGTTTACACTCCCAGAAAAGGTGTTCTATTGTTTCAATATGTTCACTACACATATCACATAGATTTGTATTGGATAGGTTGCACTTAAAAAGATATTTATTTTTAGCTATGGTCCTGGGAATGTATTTATATTGACAATTTCTCAGTGTGCTATCAGTAGTTGATTTATGTGGCATGACGAATATTTGTTTCCAATTAAATTCGTTTTCTCCTAGAAGGTTTTGCCATTTAGTTTGAGCTTTAGAGATTTCGGTATTTTGTTCGTTTTGTTTTGTTTTGCAATAATCTTCTCTACGAATGTTTTTTTGAGTACATGATGTGTAATTTGTATTGGTAACAACTTTAATATGTATGGGTATACTTTTGATCAATGTGTAGTACATCAGGAAATTACTTGTTGGCATTCCGAGTATGTAGCATAAGTTATCAAAAGAATAGAAGTCGTTCATTCGGTAGTCGTACAGTTCATCTACATATTTTATGTTTCGTTCGAACCAATGTTTATAGACAAACGTTTTTTTGATAGTTATGTCTTTATTGTTCCATAAAATGATTGTACTGTTTATTTTGGTTTCTAAATTATGAGTAATTTTACACCATGCCGATAGAACATTCGATAGAATGGTGTTTTTGGTTGAAATTGTATCTAAGATATTATTGTCGATATTACATTCAAAAAGTAAGGAGTCACCATATGTTTTTTTTTCTGGTAGAATAGTGTCCATTTACTCGTATTGGCATTATCTAAATATCTCTTTAAAACAGGGTGCCGACTGTCCGGGTATGCAAAAACACTGGGTGCCGTTTGTCCGGATACCATCTTGTAACCCAACTGCATTTGATTGCATTGAGGAATGCAACTATATCCGTTAGTCTGATACCTCCATATTCTACTGATTGTATTACAGTTATTGAGTTCGCTTAATTTTATCAGGTTTACCGTCCCAAATATGTCTGATTTTAGATCTTCAATAATATCATTTGGTGGTTTACGATGCTGCCATGATTTTAAACAATTTTTAAATTTTTGTAATTTAGGCAATATTTTTTATTAAATTGTTATATTTTCGTTGTTTGTAAAGGTTATTCCTTATGTTGTTGCTTCATCTAGTGTCCAGTTGAATTTCATTTTTTTTTTAAGATGAATATTACTTTGTTTAAATTAAACTACTCGTAACACAGTGCATTTACTTTGTTTAGTTCAAGGCCCGATGCCATTCCAAAAAGGGTTAGCGATTCTATAAGAATATTGAATGAGTCATTACTGTCATTTAAGAAATAAGTTGCATTGTCAGCAAATATGGACTGTTTTATTTCTTTATCAGGTTCTAGCGATATTCCCTTTATTTATCCCTTTGTTTATAATTATACTGTTAATATCGGTATAAAATTGTTTGACCCATTTAATAAGACTGCCACCAAAGTTCGTATTTTCTAAGCAAGAGAACATAAACGAATGGTCTAGTGAATCGAAAGCCTTTTCGAAGTCTGCAAAAAAAGATTTTTTTTAATTTAATAATTGCATAATTCTATGCTTTAAATGTTTCATTAACTACAGAATGCTTTCGTTAGCTACTTTTCACAAGCATTTACCACTGTTTAAAATAATCGCATCGAAAACTTTGGCCGTCAAAGTTACTTGTCAATAGAATAATCTCGACTTAGCTACTTTTCACGAGATTTTACCTCTGTTTAAAAAATCTCAACTACTCACCCCTTGTAGAAGTTCAGAGCCTGTTCCGCTTCTCCCATGAACGCCACTCGTCCCTCCGCCATGACAATCACACTAAAAGAGATCAATCCAGAATTAATTGTAAGTTTAATTTTTCTTATTGTTTAATTAAACAAAAGGAATCATCATTGACTCGTACAAATAAGCCATATGGCATTAATCCCAGTATATGTAAAGTTTCGACACAATTTGTAATTGATCGATACACAAAGATAATGCGATAATTCTTTCGATTCTTACCCGATTCTCACTGACAGTATCACCAATAACATCAATGAAGTAATGCTGCCTTCGGCTGAAGAAATGCTAGGAATAAAGAGTAGCAAGAACAAGTCATGGATGACGGCCGATCTCGTTTACTTATGCGATAGAAAACAAGAGAGCTGATTTGTGATAAGCACACACACCAGCCTGGGCTCTATGCCATAAAACCAGAAAGCGAACAGTAAGGTGAGGAAGAAGATGAAAGAGGCCAAGGTGGAGTATATTGACAATGTATAAACAAAGAGATGACCACAGGTAGCAGTAAGAAGGCCTGCAGCACCCTCAAAACCCTCAGGAAGCTGAAAGGAGTCCTGAACAGTTTTACCGAATACAGCAGCGACCTCTGTAACTACCCGCTTCAACCAGACCCCAGTCTCCTTCAGAAAGATCCCACACTGGAAGACTAAAGTTAGATAATGCAAGGCAACGGATGAGAGGCAACGGATGAAGCAATAAAGGCAATATACCAAAAAAGTGCAACCTCAAGCTTTGCGAGAATTACCGCACCATCAGCTTTATCAGCCATCCCAGGAAATTCAAGCTACTCATCATCAGACTGAAAAGTAAGACTGCTAGCGGAAGAGCAGGCTGGAATCAGAGCTGGATAGAGCACAGTAAAAAAAAATTCTACTGCAGAGAAATCATTAAGAAACACCTGCAACACCAACGAGAGCTCTGCCACAACTTCATCCCCTTAAGAAAACTTTCGACCGAGTCTGACATGATGGCCTGAGAGGATTCAGTATTGACGAAGGGCTGGTACATGTCATCAAAGAACGCTATGGAAACTCCAGCAGAACAGTGCTTCTCAACAAACAGATGGGTTACATCATTGGGCTAACATCAGGGATGCCTTCTCTCTCCTGTCCTGTTAAACATTTTCCTTGAGGAGATAATGCAGGAGACCATCCAATTCAACCGAACTTTCTTCTCCATCGGCAGCAGACTGATCTCCAACTTGAGATTTGCAGATGACATTGACCCCATGGGATGAATCTGCAGTGAGAGAACTACATATAAGGTGCGTATTTGCGTAAATACCCAATGTTAAATTGCCGATAACGCATAGAAAAAATGAACTCTGCGTACCGAAACCCAATTGAAATTGCTGATTACACATATCGTATTTTTCCCTGCGTAACTAGTAAATCTGTCACGGAAATACCGGGTACGAAATACCCGGATTCTTTCCGCTTCGTCCAACCTTCAGTATAACCTTCAGCACAATAATATGTACGGAAGAAACGTCTATGTTACAACGTATTATTGTTGTGAAAATGTCAAAACCGCGAGGACGTAAACTGGGAAATATCGTATCCCAGGCACACAAAAATATTAATTTTAAGTTATTTCACCGCGAGCAACACAAAATCAGAAGCGGAAAATATAGTGAAACTAATTTTTGACGATATTGTGTAGGAGGCAAGCGCTGACAGTGCTTAAATTGTAAGAAAACTAGCGGAAAGAATCGTCGAACTTTTTTTTCTAATCAAGACTGTATATTATGGATACATCCACATAATTACACAACATCTCTGAAACTTATTAATTAAGAGTTGAACTTTAACTAGCTCATTCAGGTAAGCATTTAAGAATTTAAAACAATGAAAATACCCAATTTTAATACAAAAATACCCAATTGTCAAGTAAAGTAGTGGGTACCGACTTTTTTGTACCCAGTTGAAAATGAAAATACCCAATTGAACTCAAAAGTAGTGGGTATTACTCAGAAAAGTTATCTGGAGCTCTGCAGTGAACTCTAAGACCTGACCAGTAGACTATGAAAGAGAGCTTACGGGTTGGGCGTCAACTTGGAGAGGTCGAAGATTGTGCAGACATCAAATGGACGGCAAGAAGTTTTGAAGAAGTGACCAGCTTTAAGTATTTGGTAGAAACCCTGTCCAATGAGATCCCCTGTAGTGACCCAGAACGCAGGATACATGCATTTGAACACGCCTGTCTCTGGAGACTGCGCCGCGTCTCCAGTATACACAGTACAATACCAATGATTCCATCCGAAACATGCCAGAAGCACTTGATGACTCACAAGAAACCCGTATGGCGACCGTCAGACAACGAAAGCTGGCTTGTTCGGACACATCACCAGGCACGCCTCTCTGTGCAAGACTGTGCTCCGGGGCACGCTAGAGAGAGGTCGCCATCGATGCCGTCAGAAGAAATGCTGGATGGACAATGCGAAAGAGTAGATGTCCCTTCTCGTGAATGAGCTACTCCCAGCAGCCCACAACAAACATGACTGGCGGAGGATCTCTGTGTTTTCGTCCCTCTTCCCACCCCCCACCCCCAGAAAAAAACGGATAGACAGGGATGATGATGATAAAAAACAGACATTAACATGAAAACTTCATTTTATTACGAGAGATACGTTTACGGACTTCAACTTATTTGTATGCAATTATTTGGTACTTAAGCAATCAGAATTGTATGCATACATAAGCATTTTTTAAATAAAAGAGTACATGTAGTTTGCGGAATCACATTTTCCGTCATAATACATTTTCAAATCGAAGAGTACAAACGGCCGGATTAATTTATGTCTCAAATACGACTTGCCCTGTGCCTTATGTATGTAAAATGTAAAAAAACACGTACTGATCGAAGAGTGCGAACACATCGGAGCTGGGTTGGTGGATGGTGCATATGACAGTCTTGCCGCGCTTTGCCATCTGCTGAAGCATCTGCACTATGTTCTCTGCCATGAACGAGTCCAGACCGGAAGTGGGCTCGTCACAGAACAACAATGGCGGATTTGTCAGAAACTGAATAATCGTGAACATTGAAGTCTGCATACCGTTTTGATAGATTCTTGAGTCATTGCAATCAGACTTTTATCTAATTTATGCTTAACATTAAAACAGTTTTATTTACACTTTTCGGGTCGTAAAGCTAAAAGAGCGCATATACATTTTCACTGCCACCAATTGTTAGTGTTTACTAACCCCAAATTAAAAAGTAGTTTACACGATTCAAGTTTTTCGGGAATGCCATTTCGTATGACAGTTGGATTCGTCATTAGTTCAAAAAGCGTTAAAAGGTGAACACTGTAGCTAATAAAAGCCGAGACATAGCAAAGCGTAGGTCGCTTTATATTTTCGAGATACACATTTGTATACCAAATACCTCTGAAGCGAAGGAAAGACGCCGCATCTCTCCACCGGAAATTCCCTTGATGCGGCCCGGATTTCCGATGATGTTGTCCTGACACTTGGTGAGCCCCAGCTCCTTGATCACCTCGTTAACGCGCTCGGCACCTCCGCCTCCATACGCAATAGGGCCTGGAGTGAAAAACAAAGTTAGTTTCGGGAAATACTTTAAGTGAACTAACAGGGTGCAACGCCCTTCTTGGTTCCCCCTTCCATCCCTCGGTGAACACAGAACATATGTCAAACTGTTTTGACCTAAAACCAATTTTAGCGTTTGCTTTAGGTGGCAAAAACAGATAATGTGATGCTAGTAAACCAACTATATTTTAGTAAATTTTAAGATAATGTCATTCGCATGGTTCCGTATTCCAAAATTCTAATTCTGATTAATCTTGACAATTCGTGTCGTTAATGGGTCCCTTTATGCATTGATATACGAACATATATGAATGCACATTCAACAAAAACATATGTAAAGCAGAGTATGTAGGTATTGTCAATACTGGCTCATCGAATGCATGTAATATTCGGATATTTCTATTTGATATATTGCATGTAAAGCGATGCGCATTAGCAATATATAAAACTTTACTATAAACATGTAAATACCCGGAACGTCAGGTGTTCTTTGACCGTCATTGTCGCTATAAATAGATCATCCTGCGTGACGTAAGCCGAGATGTTCCGAATTCCTTGACCCACAGCGACGCCATTGACCCGGATGTCGCCTGCTGTCTTCAGAAGCTCGCTGTTTGCTCGTGACGTCAACGTATTTAGCAGTGTCGTTTTACCGGAACCACTGCAAAAGAAACCATAGTTTAGTTACATTTAGACAGTATGATTTGCTACCAATGTCATCTTATAACGGGTTTTCAAATATTGACGCTTAATGTCTAACCAAATTCTTTCAAATTGTGCTAATCGGAAGTCAAAGGCATATTCAATATTTTAGCATAATGTGTCTTAATATGTTGATATCAGTTATTTGTTATTTCGTGGAAAAATATATTAAATGTGTCAAATTAAAAAAAAATCACACAAAAACCAATACAAAAATTCACATCTATATCGTGCAGTAGACATAAAGAATCCAAAAACTTCCTTGGTGGAAATTTGTAAAGTGCGAAAGTCCCGATATAAGTTAAAATTAAGGTAAGATATTAGTAGTCTTCACTGACTTCTATATCTACCAATCGCAAGTAAACGAATCTAGAATATTTTGTTTTAAATGTGTGTTAAGTCCTCATCTATTTATTACAGAAAAAATATTTAGAATGTGTCACAGGCACATATAAAATATTAACACACACAAATTTTATCACATCTTTTCTATGCAGTAAACAAATAACGACCCAAAAAGACACATGGTGGCAAACAAATACATGGTTGAAGATTGTATAAAGTGAAACAGTCCATATATAAGTATATCATTTAGGTGAAATATTGCTTGACCTAAGTGACGTCTATATCTGCCTACCTTGCTCCGATGATAGCAACAAGTGTCCCTGGTCTCACTAGGCCGTACACTGCAATACATGGATACTTTATATAGAATCGCAGGGTGACAAAACATGGATACTTTATGTAGAATCACAGGGTGACAATTCATTGATACTTTATATAAAACAACAAGATGACAATAAATGAATACGTTATATAGAACCGCAGGGGGGGACAATACATTGATATTTGATATAGAATCACAGGGTGACAATACATGGATACTTTATGTAGAATCACAGGGTGACAATACATGGATACTTTATATAGAACAACAGGGTGACAATAAATGAATACGTTATATTGAACCACATGATGACAATACATGAATACTGTATATAGAACCACAGGATGACAATACATGGATACATTATATAGAACCACAGGATGACAATACATGGATACATTTATATAGAACCACAGGATGACAATACATAGATACATTATATAGAACCACAGGATGACAATACATGGATACATTATATAAAACCACAGGATGACAATACATGAATACTGTATATAGAACCACAGGATGACAATACATGGATACATTATATAGAACCACAGGATGACAATACATGGATACTTTATACAGAACCACAGGATGACAATACATGGATACTTTATATAGAATAACAGGGTGACAATACATGGACACTTTATAAATAACAACAGGGTGACAATAAATGAATACGTTATATAGAACCACAGGGTGACAATACATGGATACTTTATATAGAACCACAGGGCGACAAAACATGGATACTTTATATAGAACCACAAGATGACGATACATCGATACTTTATATAGAACAACAGGGTGACAATAAATGAATTCGTTATATAGAACCACAGGGTGGCAATACATGGATACTTTATATAGAACCACAGGGCGACAATACGTGGATACTTTATATAGAACCACATGGTGACAATACATGGATACTTTATATAGAACCACAAGGCGACGATACATGGCTACTTTATATAGAACCAAAGGGCGACAATACATGGATACTTTATATAAAACCACAGGATGACAATACATGGACACTTTATATAGAACCACAGGGCGACAATACATGGATACTTTATATAGAACCACAGGGTTACACAAAATATGTGTATTATTTAGTAATATCGCATTTAGCTGTCGTTAGACCTTAAGGGTAATGACAAAACACCACACTCGGTACTGAGTTTAATTTGATCTACATGCACGTGAAGTCATACACAAACATATTCAATATAAGATGTTGACGACCGTTGCTGATATTGTTATCAGTTCTATACGTCTAAAACACATGTAAGTATGCAGCTATTTTTGTATAGTTAAAAAAAAATCAGTGTTACAGTTTCATAGAAAGTCGTGTTATGCATCTAGGGAAAATAAGTAACACATCAAAGCCAAACGTATGAAACTTGGGAACTGTTCTCATTTCTGAGAAGGCCAGGTCGAATTATTTATTGAAAACGTGGAAGATTTACCATTTCTGAGCACATGCTTGCGTTCTAATGCGGGGTCCGGTCCCCGGCAGCATGCTCGACTTGGCGGGTTGACGTATACGTTGACGTTCTGCCATGATAACGTCACCGTCTCCGAGGAGTCAACCATGCTATGATGGGCCTCATTCCTGCAACATGAGGGCATACAGGTTGAGGCAGAACGTTGATTAGAGACCGCTGTTATCTATTTATATTATCGTACCAATAGCGGATCTTATGGGGTTATTGTTACCTGACACGTGGCTTTCAGACAATATTTAGAATCGTTTATAGAAGAAATATTCTACAATTGCGATTATGCACATAAAAAGCATCCTTGAATTCTTTTCAAACGTCTCATTTCGTAGACTAACCTGATACCCGAACAGCGTTCGTTGAATCTCTTAAATACGTGTCACTCGAGGACTGAGTGAACCAAATATGGGTTTTTGTTTGACTTTTATTTTTTATTTTTTTATTATGAACTATTAGGAAATATCAGTGTTTTTAAAACGGTAATTTACTGTCTCGGGCAGTAAAATATAAAGGTGAACATAATTGATAACTGCGAAATGATGTCAAATGAGGATTGTCGATTTATATTCACTCTTAATGATATTAAATGAATATTTTCACTCGTGGCTGCGAAGTTGTATGATCACTGTGTTGGTGTTGTTTTTTTAATGACGTTGTTCTTTGTAACTTTTTTCATAACTTTAAGGCCATTAACACACTTTTTTTTTAAATCAACAATACCACCTTATTAAGAGCAGAGAGCAAGAATATACTTGCCTCTTGGTAACGCTCACTTGGTCATTGTCGGCTCGGGTACTAATTAAATGTACCCCATATACTCTCAAGTAGACTTAAAGGTACACCGGGAACGGACAATATACTGAAACGTGGACTGCACATGCTAATCTGAGACGACACTTCACGCACATGCATTATGCCCAGTTTTCTCAGAACACGACTCATATTTTAACTTAAACTTTGTTTAAAGTTGGGATTGTGCTGATCAACCGACCATGCATGCCCGGGTGAAAAAAGTCGTGTTTGAGAACATATCATGTAACTATATGTATTACACTTTGCTTTGTTGATCCGTTGACGATAAATGAATTAGAACCGCGTATAAAACGCTTACCTTTCCATGAACTGATGCGGCGATTTAAGGTTAATCTGGGTTACGTGCCGGCTGCCAGAGTTGGTGAGTACAGGTGTCATGTGGTCGTCCCTCTTGCCATCCTCCAACACGAACAAAGTATTCATGTGCGCCTGCCCGTTCTGTTTCGCCATTTCCGCCTCCAACGGACGCACCTGGTTAGCGTGATGAGCCGTGTTTGCTAACAGTTTTCGATGTTACTCGTTCATTTAGCGCAATTTCACCGCGTGTCCCTGTTGTCCTTAGAGAAGATTCGTGTCAGTTGTGTTTATAAAATATACCGTATACTATTACTGAAGTACACCCGCTTCCCGTCTATAAAATTAAGTAGTTTAAATTATACTATGAACATTAAGCTTGTTATTTTCCGATGAAATTACTATGATCCATATGATCTTATGTATGTCCACACTACAAAATACAAAACGCAGCTCTTTTAAAAGTTAAAAAAAAACAGTGTCCGCTAATTACGATTTCAAGTCAACTAAAACAAGTATACATTCAATGTACTGCTATTGGTTTTAAAGACATTCACCAAACGGGTATTCGTTCGTAAATTATATATCCAGAATATGAGTGTACTACGTTCACAAACGGGTGGATTTTATACCAATATAATAGTAGTTCCACGTTATAACCACCTAGATTTATGGGGCATTCTACTCCGATTTCTCGATGATCACCTGAAATAAAACATGCCGCTTGTGTAACTGGAAGTCGATACCCATTTTGTCAAAAATCGGTGCGAACGTGTGGAAAACAAGTCCGCTGTAATCTTTTGGTGCTATTGTACTACTATGCGTGAATATTTTACAGGGCAATGCAGATGTTAAACCGTCCTTAATTGATTTACTCTTTCTATTCTTTAGGTAATCAATCGAGAAAGAATCGAGTGTACAGTGTAATAACTAATAAGGCCGAGGCGTGACACATATATTTGAGCTGTGTTGTGTGAAAATGGTGTTTAACGCATGTGCGTAAAGCATCGTCCCATATTAGCCTCTGCAGTGCGCACAGGCAAACAAGGGACGACACTTTCTGCCTTAACTAGATTTTTTGCTTAGAAGAGACTTTCTTTAAACAAAAAATATAATAAAAGCGGAAAGTGTCGTCCCTGATTAGCCTGTGGGGACTGCACAAGCTAATCTCGGACGACACTTAACGCACATACATTAAACCCCATCATACAGCGCACGGCTGATGTTGAATAGTTAATCAAGTTTTACCGGCTTTTGAGCCAAGTTGGAAACAATCTTTAACCCATTTATGCCTAGTGGACTCTCCCATCCTTCTAAAATTCATCAATTTATTTCCAAAATTATGGATGTCAAGTATATTTATTTCTGTATTTAGAATATTTCTTACAGAAATTTCCTTAAGGAAACAGCGCGGACCCTGATGAGACGCCGCATCGTGCGGCGTCTCATCTGTGTCTACGCTGTTTGCCAAGACCTTTTTTTCTAGACGCTGGGCATGAATGAGTTAAGAAAATATCAGGGTGCTGCATCCTGCTCCTTTTCGCTTAACCCTTGCGACCCTTCTGGAATGGTCAAGCAACAGTTTTAAATATATTAAATAACATATATACAGACTTAGAATTACATCAAAATTAGAATCAGAGTCCTTAAATACAATTTTAGGGTTAAGGAATTTGTTTGATTTTGCAGATATTATGAAACGTCAAAAGACTGGTAAAGTTTGCAACCCTCTCCTATTGTAATTAACACCCTGAACCTTTGTATAATCCTATGTTCCTAGTCGCGTCCATCAGGTGTCACAAAAGGCTAATAATCACAAGAAATTTACCATCTTCGAGTCGTTTTCTGTTAATAAAATTAGCAGTTTAATTGCAAAAGATTAACAATTGTGCTAAATTCACAGGCACTTGGCATAAGTTGCCCCCCCCCCCAAGCTGCTACCCCCTCACAAAACCCTCAAAATTGTCAATTTCTTATACAACATATCAACACTAAAAAATTAGTAATTTTGTTTTACTTATGTACATAAAGGTAAAAAATACTAACTTTTTTGTTTTTATATTTTGTATATCAAATTGACAATTTAGAGGGTTTTAGGAAGGGGTAGCAGCTGGGGGGATAAGCAGGAGGGAGGGGGTAGTAACTAATGCCGAATGCCTGTGGCTTAATTCAAAACATCGGGCGAAATAGTCTATGTGATCCCCAGCATAGGAATAGGAACGCGATGTAACAACTTCCCGTTTTACATAATACGATGGATTTGAACTTTTTCGTACGGAATACCGTAAGTGCAATCGTGGTTACACATTAAAATCCAGAGGGCGACAATGCGATAGTACGATGGCGACAATGCGATAGTACGAGAGAATTTTGTTATCTTAATAAGTAGACGAACTAGCTCGCCATGCTCGTTAAATATATACGGCGCTTGAGATGCCAATGTTATTATTTAAGTACTGAACATTAATACTCATATGATATGGACTTAAGCAATTATGTATCTTTGAAAAATGTATCGTATCGTAAATATGTACTACGATGTTTATTGAAACGGTCCCCAGTATCGCATTGTCGGTATCGTACTATCGCGTTGTCATGCTGTCGTCATCGTATTATCGCATTGTTGCCGTCATACTATCGCCCTTTCGTCATCGTATTGTCGCACTGTCGCATTGTCGCCATCGCACAGTCGCATTGTCGCCATCGTACTGTCGCATTGTCGTCATCGTACTATCGCAAGCGTACTATCGCATTGTCGCGTACTATCGCATTGTCGCCATCGTACTATCGCATTGTCGCCCTATGGATTTTATGTGTACCCACGATGGCAATAACGGTATTCCGTAGTTTTGAATGAATGTGTACATCTTGGAGTAACCGATATACAGCTAGTAACACGAGCTTCTGTTCTAATGCAATTACTTTTCACGGTGTGGTTATACTTTCAGGGTTTAAAATCTGGAACTTTAATGATCGTGTGCGTTGGACCATTTCATTGACACCTCGATTTAACTGATACCTAAAAAAAGCTAAATGTTATCAACTGGTACTGTTTTTCACTGGTTTATAAGCTAGAACGCTCTATATCGCGATTATCGAAACGTTACTTGAAAATGTTCAGTTAAGTGCATATTTTACATATAAATGCGTTTTATCGTTTGACATAATACGCTGGACAGAGTACCTTTGAATATGTTTGACAGAGTTCCTCACATCATGTTTGACTGTACATAATATCATGTTTGCTAGTGTATGAAAGTATGTAGCAAAAAGATAACTTGACTTGCATGTTTTACGACCAAAATGCATGCTTTAAATTGCTTCTGTGAACCCAAAAACCAGTAAACACATAAACTTTTGTGTGACGAAACTTCATATTGCATATGCAAATCTGGGACGGCACTTTGCGCACATGCATTAAACCCAATTTTCACATAGCACGGCCCATATACATGTTTTGCCTCTCATACGTCCGCCTGAGAATATTACATTTTCAGCCACGACATTTACAACATGGAGTAATTGAAATATATGTCTACGTAAACTCGCGCAATTCATTAATTACTTCAATTAATTTTGAATTTCAATGTACCGTTTATCGAACTACAAGTATCATGCTAAAGATAGGTGTAAATTACGCTAGCCTAAGTTTTCAAGTAAGTTGTGGTGACCTCCAGTAGAGCGTTACAGCGTTCTATTTGTTGTTCTATTTACATTTTTATCCAAATTATAAATAAATATCTAGTACATCCAGCAGTTCACATTTCACAATAAACATCCGTCAAGCAAGGAGTACCGGTAAGTACAAAATATTTGCTTCATGGTGGACTGAATATTTCCTTCTATGCTAATTGAAATCAGTTAGTTATGTTATGTACACGACGTAAAATATTCAATATGCATTTACAGTAACCTCCAGAATGGTACATGCATACATTTTTAGATGCATATATTTTCATATGATCTTGGACGAATAAAGTCTGCAAAATCCCTCAAAGTTGGTTTATGTTATTGAAACAGCTAAACAACTAATATAAATAATACATTTTATATTATTCAAAATATCTTTTGCATTATATTATTAAAATCCGTGTTTGAATTGTAAACGGTGGTGAAACACCATATGGAAAACTAAAATAAATAAATAAGTAATGTTATCATTGACAAAGTACGGCTCAGGTGTTTTTGTTTGATGAAATGCATTAAAAAATCTACACAATCGAAAACAGATTTTTTTACGCCACGGTCTTTCTAAGCAGTTTTAAACTCTCAGTGTTTTATTTGCGTAGCATGTTGGTTACTTTTGAAGAGCTCGACTATTTTCCCTTCAAAATCCTTTTTGACGGCGCTAGGCTGCATCAGGCGAAAATATGCCAGCAACTCTAAAATAATTAACGGTCAACTCTATCCAGAATAATTTCGCTTTACATGGAATGTCAATCTGTTGTTGCGGTCTACATAAATTCACAGTTACATGCCGATTGTATCATGTTTGAATTGTCCAAGCCAATGGGCTTTGTCAGAGCTATAAGGAGCAACCACACTATTTAGATACTGTAACGGTTTCGTGCCGTCGGTTATCACCCCCTGTACGTCGATAATCCAAACTGAGTAGGATAATTCAAACTGAAGAAAAAATGGAGACAGAAATAAAGACTCCAGTCATTAATTTCTAAGAACACGTTTACTTAAGGTAACTTGTGACATAATAAACGTTTCTTTTTTATTAAATATTATTTGCGGGATACAATGCGCTAATAAACCCATAACAACTAAAACCAACTACGTTGAAATAGAATGAATATGTTTGAAATTCTGGAAAAAGTAAATGCAATTGTCGAAAGTTTTAGGCTAAAAACAATTATAATCGAATGTTTGTAATGTTTTAATGCTTGGACTTATGTATTAACCTTTCATATATGCATGTTAGAAATTTGATTGGCGTAAATGCTCGAAAACGCAATATATTCGTATTTGTTTGGGACAAGAATATACAAATGGGATAATGACCTAACTAGTGTATGGATATTTCCAAACTTATATTTAAAAGTCGATGGATAATGGCCCAACTGCAATATTTCTTTATGTAAAGATCTATGTAAAATAACATTCTTGTAAAATATTTCGAGATTTATTTAATTGCTGACAACAGAAGCATTTTAGCACAGTGTTAAACAATCATCATAAAAAGATTTTGTTTTCTTTTCAGGTTAAACAGAAGATGGAAAACTACAGGTGTTATTATTGTACAGAGTCCTTTAATTGCATGAAAGAAATACTAATCCATAGCACAACTAACCATTATGTAGAAAAATTTATCAAAGTGCCTGCCATCGCCAGAGAATGGCCCGTGTGAATAATTGGAATCGCATTAGAACAGGCCAAACTACCTTTGCTTGTATTGTAGTAACGATAAACAAAATATATTTCATAAAACTGTATTTAAATGTTGAAAATAAATAAGCATTTTAATGCGAATGCCTCTATCAGTCTGGTACTAACACAAAGCGATATATTTAACACGATATATCGCCCTTGTGTAGGTAGCCCAAAAGGCGATGTATCGTGTTAAATATATCGTGCGTCGCCGCGACTGTAAAAAAACTATCGTGCGTCGCCGCGACTGTAAAAGAAACTATCGTGCGTCGCCGCCATTGTCAATAAAACTATCGTGCGTCGCCGACACTGTCAAGAAAACTATCGTGCATCGCCGCCACTGTCAAAAAAACTATCGTGCGTCGCCGCTTCTGTCAAGAAAACAAAATCTTGATATAAGATTTGTGTGTTTAGTGTCGCCCTTGATGAAAGAAGTGCGAAATTATAGATGGCATAATCCGGATTCCGTAGGGTACCGTACAATTCACTCGTAAATATTTTACTACTACTTCAATTTTCCCGCGCCTGCGAAAAGGGTCACGGGGAAAACTTTTTATTATTATTAAAAACATAGTTTTTTACAGACATTTTTTAATATCTATTTCTGTGTATTGAGAAATCATTTAATATGGGTTTTTTTCAATGTGTAAATATATATTTCGGAAATTAAAATGCCATACCAAGCCGTCGATATGCTCCTTAAATATTTGTGTACCATTCGATGCAATCGTTCTGATATAATGTATAATGAATCAGATCAGTAATGCCTCAAAAAATATTCGAAACCTCTAATATGGTGACAAATACATGAATCAGCGCGGCAAGTGCCACTTTAACCTGAAGCTCCGACTCGAATCCCTTTAAATCAAGTGATTATTAATAATAAGTAGCGCCATTTTTAAATTTCTATGCTTTTAGTTATATCCAAAATGACATGGAACCCGTGTTATGGCATGTCTGTGTACGCAGAGTGCAAACTTTGCATGCTTTTTTACTTCTAGTCTCAATTGTATATATATGCAAGTTCCGTTGAAATTGATATCACTTATAACAAATAAATGAATGTTGATGTTCGTTGAAAGTTTTTTTTTATTCCATTATACAAATCGTGTGTGTTTTGGTTATAAATGGTTGTTTTCAAAGAATAATATCTAACCTGTCTTTGGAAAACATGTTCAATACATCGCAGTTTGTGTATTATCCATTTTGAGCTGGTTATTATCCACAGAAATTTCATGATATACGTTGGCATATCTCTGTTACAGTTTCGTTCACTCTTTTGTCAATTAACGTGTCAATAATTCAACACATAGGTCGCATTTCATGAAAATTAGTATTTTACGAAAACAAATTTATCGTTTTTTATTAGAAAACTATTTAATCATTGAAAAACTCAAAACGCATGTGTGAGTCAGACATTTATTATCACATGTGTAGAACAATTACGTCTTTATAGTTACTAAATTAGCAGAAATGATAAAATAATCACCTTCCTTTCAGTTTCACTTTCAGTTTCGGTCGACATTTTTTTCTTCAGTTTAAATTATCCAACTCAGTTTGGATTATCGACGTACAGGGGTGGTTATACTGATCAGAATGCTCGATGATAGAACTATGAAACAAAGACATTAAACAAAGTCATGGCCCGAACTACATGGCAAGATAGACTTCACTTTGGGATTCATAACGTATAAAGGTCCGTGAATATGTGTCGCGTTCTGAGAAAACTGTGCATAATGCATGTGCGCAAAGTGTCATCCAGATTAGCCTGTGCAGTCCGTACAGGCTAATCAGGGACGACACTTTCCGCTTTTAGGGTATTTTTCGTTGAAAGGAAGTCTCTTCTACAAGAAAATCCAGTTAAGGCGGAAAGTGCCGTTCCTGATTAGCCTATGAGTCAGAACGCGACTCATATGTTTCCATTTCAAGCGTCCATCGCAAAAAAAGCGAAAGCCACGAACGAGTAAAAGCCGTCGCTGAAATAATTTGTTACTTCCCTTGAATGAAACCATGAGTTACACCCCATGGTTGTTAACATAAATATTGTTATGAGTGAAACTCATAAGATGTGAAACTCATAAGATTCACATCTAAAAGAGACGTGTGTTCAATGTTTGCAACAAACAAAGTGATGTGACGTTATTTTGTTATTTTTGAAGCGATATTAGGTCACCGGTCCTAATGACGTCTTCCACTATCTACTGTTTTGATCTTCGAGCCTTGATGAAGAGTATGATGAAGGCAATCAGGCGGTAACCCACAAGCATGGCGAAAAGCAGCCCCACGTCCCGCCATACCCTGTCCTGCAAATGAGAACAAATAACTTATATAACTGTAATACTGCGTGGCCTTTAAAATAATTTCGATATGAGGTTTTAATATTGTTACATATCGTCCGGTCGAAAAACAAACGTCTGATATAATGTTGAATCTCGCCAAGGCATTAATTAATTTAACCCATTTATGCCTAGCGTCTAGAAAAAAGGACTTGGCAAACAGCGTAGACCCAGATAAGACGCCGCATGATGTGGCGTCTCATCTGGGTCTACGCTGTTTGCTTTAAGAAATCTCTGTAAGAAATTTTCTAATTATAAAAATAAATATACTAAACATCCCTAATTTTGGAAATAAATTGATCTCATTTAGAAGGATGGGAGAGGCCGGGCATAAACACAGATGGCTATCGCTGAAAAATTGATGAAGTAATGGCTGTTCAAAACGATGCACCCCGTTTTCGGATGATTTCGAGTTGGATACATTGTTATAAATATATTTTATAGTGATTTTTTTTTCAGAAAAGTTTATTTTTCGTTATTATATGATAATTTATCATTCAAAATGATGTTTTCACTAATAATATCATAGCCACACGCTAACAACCTGTGGGCATAAACGGGTTAAAATGGTGTGGGGATGAAACGGCAATACGAATGGGTGGACTAAACGTGTCGACACAGGACGTAGTTGCTACTATATGCCGTTGCAGTCATTAAATTTGTTTCATGAATTAACCTATCAATCATACATACGGCATAATTCCATTTAGAATAAGAACGACAACTCGCTTTGAAGCCCGATTTCGTTAAATACCGTTAAATGGTAGTCTTAGATAAAAAACACTTACAAATCAGTGCTTACAAAAAATGTTTCTTTTCAGAACAGTAACCGAAGATTCGCGCCATTACATAAACTTACCTGGTCAAAGTTCAGGTACTTTAACACGCTCTCGCCACTCTTGTACAGGCAGTCCGTGTTACAAGTAGAACTATTTCCTGTCGCGGAGGCACACTCTGAAGATTGATACAAATGCAAACGTAGCTTAACAAATAAATATGTTAACATCGCGACATATATATAGGATCTGGCACGAGTTGTCATATCATGCCATATTTTATTAAACGAGTTCAGAAATTTTGTTAGTAAGCGGGCCTTAGGCGAGCTTACTAACGAATTTCCTTGACGAGTTTAATAAAATATGGTATGATATGACAACGAGTGTCAGATCTTTTATTATCACATGCTTTTAAATGAGCAAATTAAATAAATATTTACGCAAACGTAATGATACATCCCGAATCTTGTTTACATTTCGTGACGTCATTTGACGTTGCAACGTCATTTCAGCGAAATAACAAAATGCGATTGGTCAATAAACGAAAACATAGCCAATGAAAACGCTTAAAAATGTTGTATTACACAAGTGTAATATAAAAAAAATGTAATGTTTTTATTACAGGGTATGGCATGTGATAAAAAAAATACAAATCTAAATTAACAGAACAAACATTGTATATTATAATTTAATGATAATGATAAAAAGGTCGTTTTCTTAACAAAGCATTATTGAATGATCGATTAATTAATCACACACCATATACATTTCTGCAAGTGTTCGAAAGAAATTAAACACAGTATTTACAAAGATCATTCATGGACATGAACATGGACATGATGTCTACCAGTGCAAGTTGTACTCACCTATGACATCAATGTTCTGCCATTGGTTGACAGCAACGATCTCATTGGCATATTTGAACCAGGATAAATATTCGAGCCAGATGAAATACTTGGGTATTGAACTGAAAATGCAAGGTTAAATATTGATCCCTTAACATGTTTTTTTAACACAGGCGTTACTTAACCCATTTATGCCTAGCGTCTAGAAAAAGGGCCTTAGCAATCATGATGCGGCGTCTCATCAGGGTCTGCGCTGTTTGTTCAAAGGAATTTCTGTAAGAAACATTCAAAATATAGAAATAAATTTACTAGACATCCCTAATTTTGGAAATAAATTGATCCAATTTAGAAGGATGGGAGAGTCCACTAGGCATAAATGGGTTAAACCAGACCCAGAGCAGGGTGACAAAATAATAAATACTGAATCTCATAAATGAAATTTTTTTCTACATACCCTGGACCAGTTATCAATTACTTACTCAGAGTTGAGGAAAAATCCACCGAACATCAGAAGCGGGAAACCAATTACTTACTCAGCGTTGAGGGAAAATCCACCGAACATCAATGCGGGAAACCAATAACTTACTAAGCGTTGAGGAAAAATCCACCGAACATCAGAAGCGGGAAACCAATAACTTGCTCAGCGTCGAGGGAAAATCCACCGAACATCAGAAGCGGGAAACCAATTACTTACTCAGCGTTGAGGAAAAATCCACCGAACATCAGAAGCGGGAAACTAATTACCTACTCAGCGTTGAGGAAAAATCCACCGAACATCAGAAGCGGGATCACCATCGGCGGGGAAATAGCCAGGGCAATGTCCACAGAGCTGACTGCAGAAGACACGACGTAGCCTGCAATGGAAATGACGACATATGCGAGTCTTTAACCCATTTATGCCTAGTGGACTCTCCCATCCTTCTGAATTGGATCAATTTATTGCCAAAAATTAGGGATGTCTAGTATATTTATTTCTATATTTAGAATATGCTTTCAGAATTTCCTTTAAGCAAACAGCGCAGACCCTGATGAGACGCCGCATCATGCGGCGTCTCATCTGGGTCTATGCTGTTTGCCAAGGCCTTTTTTCTAGACGCTAGGCATACATGGGTTTATATACAAAATGATGCCATTCATTTTGGTGAATAATGCTCGTGACGCGTTTCATTGGTTGTAACAAAAATGTCATATTTAGGTTTATTATAGTATGTATCAACATGTCTTTCTTGTTTTTGCATTTGTAAGAAATAAAAAAAATCATTTTCACAAGGAAAGAAAGTGAGAGAAAATTGTAATAAAATGTTACAAACGTTTCCCTTTATTGCTACCTACCGAATGAGACTGAAATGTTGGCCACAAGGAGGAGAACGCCTGTGAACACGCAGAACGCCTCGAATGACCCGTACAGGCCTGAAAACAGCGGGAAGGGACAGATAGAGATATGAGCCGCGATTTGAGAAAACTGGGCTTAATGCTTGTGCGTAAAGTGTCATCCCAGATTAGCATGTGCAGTCCGCACAGGCTAATCAGGGACGATACCTTCCGCTTGTATGATATTTGTCGTTTAAATGAAGTCTCTTCTTAGCAAAAATCCATTTTAGGCGGAAAGTGTCGTCCCTGATTAGCCTGTGCGGACTGAACATGCGAATCTGGGACGACACTTTACGCACAAGCATTAAGCCCTAGTTTTCTCAGAACACGACTCATATGATCCAAGTCATGTAAAACGTAATAAGAAGACTACAGGCGTACAGTTGGTAAATAGCACACTGTTCGACAAGAATCCTTAATTCCGGTTTATTGTTATACAGGGCACATACTGGTCCGGTAGCATACAAGTGGATAAGGGTTGTACCTAACTTTAAAGCATGCAGATATATCTTTCAACAAGCAATCCAGTTCATTTAAGATTTACAAATAAATTATTATTACATCGGATTTATATAGCGCCCTATTCATGCAAGAGTGCACGTTCAAAGGATCTTCAATAAAAAATACAGATGCTGTACTAAGTAAAATAAACATGCCAGTCAGCTAAATTGGTATATTTCTGAAAGTCAACCCGAATACAAAGGTAGCGCTGCTTACCAACCATCCAGTAAGTGATGCAAGAGAAGATGATCGGAATTATTATGAACGCCGGCAGCTGAAACATGTTTTATTGGTTTATTCAATTTTTAAATAGACAAACAGTCCATGTTTATACATGATAACATCATAGTAACATATCTGAAGGCATGACGCGTGATCAGTATTGTATTGCATAAGTTGTTAAGGTAGCGCACCCCGAATGATTTCCAGCGATTTCTTCGAAGGTTGAAGAGCCTAATATTAGGTGCCGTAGCCTAGTGGTTAAGGCGATAGACTAGAAATATGTTGGGATATTCCTGCGCTGGTTCGAATCCTGCCGACGACGTATACTTTTTTGCGACGCTTTTTATTTCTTTTCTTAACGTTATTTGATTTAATATGGCATATAGTTATGTTTATTGTAAGGAATGTTGCAATTTTTATGCACATTCTTTAATTTTTAAAATTTAAACAACGTTATGGCTAAATTGGGTGATTTACTGCTGAAAATACGAACCGTGCATGCTGCATTTTTATTTTATTTTTTTGAAAGTAAACGGTAAATCTGTCTATTTCTTTGTATTTTTGCTGTATATAATGTATCTATAAAAACTAAGTTCAAAATATTACCCAAATGATACTATTTTGATTTTAATGACACTTTGTTTTTAACCAACCCAATTTCTACTTGCCTGAAACCACTTACATTTCATGGCGCTCTTCCATAGATAACAAGTTATACAAAATAAATTCTGTAAAAGAAAACTTTTTTCATCTTGTTTAAACTGTAAACACCTTTACTGCATCTGTATACACCAACTGCATGCCTATATTTGGAAATATGGATGAATTATGGAACTTTCATATACCACAGGGGGTATACACTGGACAAAAGACGTGTTTGAGGGTGGTTTTGAAAAAATCAGTATATTTTGTTAAAAAGCATGGAAAGACTACCTAAAAATTTGCATGTTGTGCAGTGAAATGATGCTGATTTAGAAAATAATAGATTAGATTATTTTTGGATAGGTGCCCATTACGGGTGCGCTACCTTAAATAAGGTATCAATACAGGAAATGGTCTAGTACAATACAATTTGTTTACAACATTTATAATCTATTTAACGAGTAATGCTATAAACATGAACAATACTGAAACTAACTATAAAACACTAATATTCATGTTATTAATATACACAATATTTTTTCACAAATATAGCGAACAAATTTCCATTCTTAAAACCTTACCTCTGCGAGAACCTTGCATATAAAGTATATATCCACTCTGTACAGACCGATTCCGTACTCGCGCATGAAGATCGGAGTCTCCAGAGGAAAGGACTGAAATCACGAACAAATGAGTCGTGTTCTGAGAAAACTGGGCATATACATTTGCGTAACGTGTCTTCCCAGATTAGCCTGTGCAGGCCGCACAGGCTAATCAGAGACGACACTGTCCGCTTTTATTGTATTTTAAGTTTCAAGGAAGTACCTCCTTACCGGAAATCGACTTTAGGCGGAAAGTGTCGTCCTTGATTAGCCTGTGCAGCCTGCACAGGCTAATATGGGACGACATTTTACGCATATGCATTAAGCCCAGTTTTCTCAGAACAAGGGGCAAATATGCGTGGAACAGCGACATTTTTGCTAAGCGGCATTTGCAGGACACAAACATCAAACATGAAAACACGTGTTTTGCATAAAATACTGTCACAACTACAGTCCACTCTCGTTATCTCGACATCGGATATCTCGATATTCTCGATATGTCGAAGTAAGCTCAATGTCCCAACGTTTTTCCTTCTTTATCTATGTAAATAAACATCGCATATCTCGATTTTCGTTATGTCGAATAATTCGATATGTCGATATAAAATTTTGTCCCGAGTCCCGATTTTACATGTATTTACTGTGGTTTATCTCGAAGTGCGAATAACTGTTCCAGTGTCGGCAAAAGGTGAGAAATTTTGTCTTTGATACTTCACCGTCCCGCTTCGCCCGGCTGCTCCCGATACTGTGCGGTAGGAAATTGATCCGTTAATTGCATCAATGATCACACGTGTGTTATTTCGTTAGCCATTAACACTTGAGTAAGGCCTGTCACTTTAACTGTCACTCTGGGGATATTGAGTAATAAAGATAATAAAGACAAGACTCAAAATGGCTTTTAATTTTTATTTGATCATGGACTAATAATCGATTTAACTTTGCATTTCAAACTACAAACTGTACATGTACAGTTCAGTATTCTGTAACGTGATTTACGCATGTTCAGATGGAAAACCCTCGTCTTGATTGGACGTCAATTGCATCATAACTTTAAATAGCAACATTACCGGATGTTTATTCGACAGTTTAGAAAAATTATAACCGCGTGTGTTCATGCAATTATGTTATACTTAAAACGTCATTTTAAGCATTTAAATAGCAAAACTAATCGAGCCTCGAAAAAACGCGTATATATCAGGTAGAGAGTATTATGCCACACGGTGACGGCTTTAGTTAGACCACTTAGCAGGTATTTAGATGTTAAAAACAAGGTAAATGTTCGTCTCATTTTTTCTTTGAAAACGCCTTATCGGATATCTCGAACTCTCGTTATCTCGATATTTTTTCTTGTTCCCGCCGACTTCGAGATAACGAGAGTGGACTGTATGTGTATAGATTTTCAATAAATAGTTAAATTTATTTTTAAAATTAATACTCTGTTCACATTTTTTTTCTTACTGATTCTTATTGGTTGAAAACAATGTGTTCTACATTACATGTACTCTGATATAAATATGTTCCAATATGATTTCTACGTTAAAAGAGAGAGTAAATCAAAACAAGCATATACCCAACATTTTGCATTTTAACAAAATCATTGAGCATGTAGGTTAATGCTTCAGAGCTGAAGGAGCTTAAAAGCGGCATTTGCGCGATATCCACAAAAGTCGCATGTCATACGCAAACACTTAAACAGTTTCTGGCGTTGGTAAGTACGTACATTCAGCACGCCGATGGCGTTTGTGAACGTCAAATTGATAAGCACGAGGAACATAACGCCATTGGCGTTCATCACTCCCTGTTGGTCGATGTCGAGTTGGAGATAGATAAGCCCGAGAACCAGTCCCAAAATCTGCAGAAGGAATGGAATCGTAAAATCAGGAAAAGGGCAAGACCGTTTAGAAAGATATGTTATCATTGAACTCGTTGCTAAAAGCAAAAAAAAATGTATAACGACCTGATATTGCGTCTTTCGGAAGGTACGATAAAAAAGACAGAGAGACAATTGCAAAAAACAACATATTTTTCTCCGCTTATTTGTATGTCTAAGGCATCAATATTTGAATGTTTTTAAACACATTTCCACTTGGGCTTTTTATAAAATATAAAAGATGTATATGTGAATTTGGTTTTTCATAGTTTGATAAGCATCAATTATATTATACGTAAACAAATAATACTAGTTTTTTAGACTGTTCACGAAAAATACTGCTCTAAAAGAAAAGAGAGAGTTTTTTCTTATAATTTATAAAGTAAGAAACACAATGTACATGTATACTCACAATGGTCTGTAGGACATTGACTCTGAGGATATTGGGATCTCTGTACGTGGTCTTCCAGGAGCGCGCAAACACAGCCCGGAACTGCTGGAAAAACGAGGCTTCGTAGCGAGACGTGCCGCTGATCGCTTCCTCGATCTGTCAAATACAGACACAATGCCATCATCATCATCATCATCAGCAGCAGCAGCATCACCATCTTCATGATCACCATCATCATCATCATCATTATCATCATCATCATAATTATCACCATTGTAAGAAGCGAAATAACAACAGACGCAAAACTATCCGTTTTCATTATCAGCATGGTAGTCGTTTACGATTTGTATTGCTACGTGCCGTGTTGCGACACGCTTTCAAACGTAGGTCATTGTAGCGATCGCACAGAAACAACGCTAACATTTGAGCCACGATGAAGACTAGCTGGCAGAACGCCAAATGAAACTACGTACTAAACTGAGCCACGATGAAGACAAGCTTGCAGAACGCCAAATGAAACTTCGTACTAAACTGAACCACGATGAAGACTAGCTGGCAGAACGCCAAATGAAACTTCGTACTAAACTTAACCACGATATAGACTAGCTGGCAGAACGCCAAATTAAACTACGTACTTAACTGAACCACGATCAAGACTAGCTGGCAGAACGCCAAATTAAACCACGTACTAAACTGAACCGCGATCAAGACTAGCTGGCAGAACGCCAAATTAAACTGCGTACTAAACTGAACCGCGATCAAAACTAGCTGGCAGAACGCCAAATTAAACTTCGTACTAAACTGAGCAATGATGAAGACTAGCTGGTAGAACGCGAAATTAAACTACGTACTAAACTGAACCGCGATCAAGACTAGCTGGAAGAACGCCAAATTAAACTACGTACTAAACTGAACCGCGATCAAGACAAGCTGGCAAAACGCCAAATTAAACTTCGTACTAAACTGAACCGCGATCAAGACTAGCTGGCAGAACGCCAAATTAAACTACGTACTAAACTGAACCGCGATCAAAACTAGCTGGCAGAACGCCAAATTAAACTACGTACTAAACTGAACCGCGATCATGACTAGCTGGCAGAAAGCTAAATATAACTACGTACTAAACTGCACCGCGATCAAGACTAGCTGGCAGAACGCCAAATTAAACAACGTACTAAATTTAACCGCGATGAAGACTAGCTGGCAGAACATCAAATTAAACTACGTACTTAACTGAGCCACGAAGAAGACTAGCTGGCAGAATGCCAAATTAAACTACGTACTAAACTGAGCCACAATGAAGACTTGCTGGCAGAACGCCAAATTAAACTACGTACTAAACTGAGCCACGATGAAGACTAGCTGGCAGAACGTCAAATTAAACTACGTACTAAACTGAACCACGATGAAGAGTAGATGGCAGAACGCCAAATTAAACTATGTACTTAACTGAACCACGATGAAGACTAGCTGGCAGAACGCCAAATGAAACTTCGTACTAAACTGAACCACGATATGGACTAGCTGGCAGAACGCCAAATTAAACTACGTACTTAACTGAACCACGATCAAGACTAGCTGGCAGAACGCCAAATTAAACCACGTACTAAACTGAACCGCGATCAAGACTAGCTGGCAGAACGCCAAATTAAACTGCGTACTAAACTGAACCGCGATCAAAACTAGCTGGCAGAACGCCAAATTAAACTTCGTACTAAACTGAGCAATGATGAAGACTAGCTGGTAGAACGCGAAATTAAACTACGTACTTAACTGAACCGCGATCAAGACTAGCTGGCAGAACGCCAAATTAAACTACGTACTAAACTGAACCGCGATCAAGACAAGCTGGCAAAACGCCAAATTAAACTTCGTCCTAAACTGAACCGCGATCAAGACTAGCTGGCAGAACGCCAAATTAAACTACGTACTAAACTGAACCGCGATCAAAACTAGCTGGCAGAACGCCAAATAAAACTACGTACTAAACTGAACCGCGATCAAGACTAGCTGGCAGAAAGCTAAATATAACTACGTACTAAACTGCACCGCGATCAAGACTAGCTGGCAGAACGCCAAATTAAACAACGTACTAAACTTAACCGCGATGAAGACTAGCTGGCAGAACGCCAAATGAAAATACGTATTAAACTGAACCGCGATCAAGACTAGCTGGCAGAACGCCAAATTAAACTACTTACTAAACTGAACCGCGATCAAGACTAGCTGGCAGAACGCCAAATTAAACTACGTACTAAACTGAACCGCGATGAAGACTAGCTGGCAGAATGCCAAATTAAACTGCATACTTAACTGAGCCACGATGAAGACTAGCTGGCAGAATGCCAAATTAAACTATGTACTAAACTGAGCCACGATGAAGAATAGCTGGCTGAACACCAAATTAAACTACGTACTAAACTGAACCGCGATGAAGACTAGCTGGCAGAACGCCAAATAAAACTACGTACTAAACTGAACCACGATGAAGACTAGCTGGCAGAACGCCAAATTAAACTACGCACTAAACGGAACCACTATGAAGGCTAGCTGGCAGAACGCAAAATTAAACTATGTACTAAACTGAACCGCGATCAAGACTAGCTGGCAGAACGCCAAATTAAACTACGTACTAAACTGAACCGCGATGAACACTAGCTGGCAGAACGCCAAATTAAACTACGTACTTAACTGAGCCATGATAAAGACTAGCTGGCAGAATGCCAAATTAAACTACGTACTAAACTGAGCCACGATGAAGACTAGCTGGCAGAACGCCAAATTAAACTACGTACTAAACTGAACCGCGATGAAGACTAGCACGCAGAACGCCAAATTAAACTACGTACTAAACTTAACCACGATGAAGACAAGCTGGCAGAACGCCAAATTAAACTATGTACTAAACTGAGCCGCGATGAAGACTAGCTGGCAGAACGCCAAATTAAACTATGTACTTAACTGATCCACGATGAAGACTAGCTGGCAGAACGCTAAATTAAATTATGTAATAAACTGAACCACAATGAAGGCTAGCTGGCAGAACGCCAATTTAAACTATGTACTCAACTGAACAGCGATGAAGGCTAGCTGGCAGAACGCCAAATTAAACTATGTACTAAAATGAACCCTGATGAAGGCTAGTTGGCAGAACACCAAATTAAACTATGTACTAAACTGAAACATGATGAAGGCTAGGTGGCAGAACGCCAAATTAAACAATTTACTAAATAAGGGCTTGTAACGTGGCGCTACGACGGGGTATAAGCATTAATACTTACAATGATTCCTTCTTCTTTCGGATTTTCTGCCAGAGACTTGATGCTTTGAAGGATCTCCTTGCAAATCTGAGACTCGTCGAATTTATCGCAGATTTGCTTTCAATAAAGAAGGATCAAGTGATTAATGTGTCCAAGTACGAACTTCTAATAGATGTTATGAAAAATATATCCATGACAAAATAATGTTCATAAACAATTAAATAAGTTATTTCAGAATACTAGTTATTTAATTGTGAATAAGGTGCGTTTAAGCTCATTTAAAACCAGTTCTAATTCTTAACGTGTTTTCATAAGGACATTTCGATAAATGTAAATGCGGTGACTTGAAAACTTTGGACAATATCCACACTACTAATATTCCTTGACGATTAATTGCGTATTCTGGTTTTGCTCTATTCAATTAATTTATTGTTTTCCTGCTTACAATTTAATTTCCCTCTTATATGGTTATGTTCATTTATTAAAATGTCCTGCTGTGATCCATTATTTGATATTGTAACAAACTCACCGTCTTTGACGATGTTGTTAATTAGATCTTGAATCAAAGTAGACAATTAGCTGATATTTCAACAAATACGTTACCTCGATTTGCGCTTTACACTCGGTCTCCTTGCCGGGCCGCACAGCCATGGTGTGGATGTAGAAGTCGGCGGGGTTAAAGTTCATGGGACACGGGAACCCGATCCTGAATGGCGATATGCAATGGCTTTTTAACTAATGTTCTTAGCCTTTTATCAGATTAACAAATACACTATATACAATCACTGTCGATTTTCAAAAAGCACATTCAATATTTGCTTTACCTGCTTTACCTGCATCAAAGCTTGATTAAACGGTCGCTCAAAGACGATTATCTCAAGGTCAATGCCATTATATGTTAAGGCCAACCTCAGGTCCACACCAATATTCATTTCTTCAACTTTCCTGTTTATAATTTCAGTACAAGTATATTCATACATGTAAGTGGTATATATGTATTCCATGCCATGTAATGTTTAAGCAAATGCTATTTTCAATTCAAACAGCTATATGAATAATACACAAAGGTTTGATAACGAGCGTGATATTGCAAGAATTTTGTAATGTGACGATGTGTGTATTTTTAATAGGAGTATTAAATGTGTAAATAAAACCAGTTACTTATAAGAAAGGGGTAACATAAAGACTTTTATTCGCAAGCACAAAACTTATGTTAAATGCGAAACTTCGCGAAAATATAACGAAAGAAATCAAGGAACTTTTGGATTTTTGTTAAAATAAAAAAAATATTAAAGATAAAATACTTTTAAAATGAAGATATTTTTCGAAAACTTTAACAGTAAAATGTCGCACAATTGTGGAAAAGAACCTTATGATTTTTATTCTAGAAAATTCTGAATTACCCGAATGCTGCAAACTTATAAATGTCAATGGAGTAAGTTATGCAAAAAAAAACAACAACATTTAAACGAAATACAAAACGATTGCATTTTGAACGAATATTTTCTTGAATGAAGAGAGATTGTATCTAAACAATTGTTCGATGTGTTTCATTGTATGTTTGTATCGGTCAATTTGCTCGACAAATGAAAGGCAGTGATTTTAATCATTTTTTTAATACAAGATACAAGATACAAGAATCTTTATTTAACGTCGGATGTGAATAACAATAAACATTAGCTCATCAGCTATTTCCCGACAAAACAATTGTATATATATATATATATATAACAAGTGTATATTGAGCTGAAAGAAAGAAAGATTAAGCATATTATATAAGCATTTATAGTACAAGGACATATTTAAAGCACATTAAACACAAATTAAGTAAACATGTTCAACAAAAGCATAATATTTTGTAAGTTACACACAAATACAACAAAGGGAAATATACCTAAAAACTATATTGGAGCTGTTTTTGCATAGTTCATAATTAAAACATATGTAATACACTTGTTGTACAAACAAAGCATTGCAGACCTATGTCAAAATTTAAGATATTAAAAACAAAAATAGCACACAATTCATGTTTACAAGCATGTGTGAACAACCAGATACACAGACATACATATTCCCATTTGAGACTTCGGCGTGTGCGCCTAGCTACGGTGCAGAACGAGGCATATATATATATATATATATATATATATATATATATATATATATATATATATATATATATATATATATATATATATATATATATATATATATATATATATATATACACACATAAATACATATATACATATATATTTAAGCACATGAAAAAACAACTGCATAGCACATATATACACATATATACATGTTTATTTTTATTTTTTTTATTTTTTTTAAACACAGAAGAAACTCATATACACTTTATACAAGGAGAATAAACAAGGGGTTAACTGACAGATAAATAAATAATATAAGCAGAACAGCAAAAAACAAGCAAGCAAGCAAAAGATGTGAGAAGCAGGTTACTCACACATGGCGCATTTACATTTTGAACCTGTCCAGGTGCGGATCAGCCGTACAAAGTCTTTATATTTGTCGACTGTGCGAATGTCCTCTGGGAGGCTGTTCCACACCTGTACAGCCTCAAAACGAAAGGAATTTTTGCCATACCTTGTTGTTCTTACTTGTGGTGTCTCTAGGATTCAATATACAACAAACAATGTACACATGTTAATCGCACGCCATACCCTGTTTCTCATGTAATATAACCATTACAATTATTTTTTTTTATTACACATGTGTAATACAACATTTTTAAGCGTTTTCATCGGCTTAGTTTTCGTATTTTGACCAATCGCATTTTGTTATTGTGCTGCAATGACGTTGCAACGTCAAATGACGTCACGAAATGTTAACAACATTCGGGATTTATCATAATGTTTGCGTAAGTATTTGTTTAATTTGCTCATTTAAAAGTATGTGATAAAAAAGATCTGACACCCGTTGTCATATCATACCATATTTTATAAAACTCGTCCAGGAAATTCGTTAGTAAGCTCGCCAAAGGCTCGCTCACTAACAAAATTCCTGAACTGATATGACAACTAGTGCAGGATCCTATGTATATGATCATAAAACAAAGTGATACTATGTAGCAGCAATAATGTTCAGACATGTTATACAAGATATGCTTTTATATATACTTTTTTGACCTTGTGGTTTCCTTTAGATTTATATAGGATTAATAATAAAAAAATTCTTTGATTGTTTGTGATAGGTGTTTTTGAAAAAAAAAGAACAAGAGATGTGTTTTTCAGAAGCACAAGGCCCCCTACTGAGCAGCTTTGATACATGTTTTTTTACCTTTGACCTTGAAGGATGACCTTGACCTTTTACCACTCAAAATGTGCAACTCCATCAGATACACATGCATGCAAAATATCAAGTTGCTATAAGAAGGAACATAGAAATTATGAGCATTTTTCGAAACCTAAATGCAAATTGTGACGGAAAGACAGACAGACGGACAGACGAACGGACGGACTGACGTTGCATAAAGTGGGTAGAAAGCATACTGGACTTGTTTATGAAAGTTTAATGAGTTTCCATTTTTGTTCAAATATATTAAGTGTATCACTGTAAAGGGCTACTTCTTTTTCAATTCAAATCTTCAGTTTTAAATAATTAATAATACAGTTCATTGCAGGTATTTGTTTTCTATATTACATGCTGAATATAACATATTTCATTAATATAATTATGTAATTCACAGCGTTATTAAACTTATGTATGTTGAAGGTATTTACCCCTAAACTAATGTCTAAGAGAGATAGTTTAACATTTGATTGTTGTTTCTCTAGAAAGGTTGTCAATTGATTCCATAGAGATTGAATCTGTTTACACTCCCAGAAAAGGTGTTCTATTGTTTCAATATGTTCACTACACATATCACATAGATTTGTGTTGGATAGGTTGCACTTAAAAAGATATTTTATTTTTAGCTATGGTCCTCTGAATATATTTATATTGACAATTTCTCAGTGTGCTATCAGTAGTTGATTTATGTGGCATGACGAATATTTGTTTCCAATTAAATTCTTTTTCTCCAAGAAAGTTTTGCCATTTAGTTTGAGCTTTAGAGATTTCGGTAATTCGTTCGTTTTGTTTTGTTTAGCAATTATGTTCTCTACGAATGTTTTTTGAGTACATGATGTGTAATTTGTATTGGTAACAACTTTAATATGTATGGGTATACTTTTGATCAATGTGTAGTACATCAGGAAATTACTTGTTGGCATTCCGAGTATGTAGCATAAGTTATCAAAAGAATAGAAGTCGTTCATTCGGTAGTCGTACAGTTGATCTACATATTTTATGTTTCGTTCGAACCAATTGTTTATAGACAAACGTTTTATTGTTAGTTATGTCTTTATTGTTCAATAAAATGATTTTACTGTTTATTTTGGTTTCTAAATGATGAGTAACTTTACACCATGCCGATAGAACATTCGATAGTAATGTGATTTTGGTTGAAATTGTATCTAAGATATTATTGTCAACATTACATTCAAAAAGTAAGGTGTCACCATATGTTTTAAAAATGTCTGGTAGAATAGTTTCCATTTACTTGTATTGGCATTATCTAAATATCTCTTTTAAACAGGGTGCCGACTGTCCGGGTATGCAAAAACACTGGGTGCCGTTTGTCCGGATACCATCTTGTTACCCAACTGCATTTGATTGCATTGAGGAATGCATCTATATCCGTTAGTCTGATACCTCCATATTCTACTGATTGAATTACAGTAATTGAGTTCGCTTAATTTTATCAGGTTTACCGTCCCAAATATGTCTGATTTTATATCTTCAATAATATCATTTGGTGGTTAACGATGCTGCCATGATTTTTTTTTTTTTTTGTAATTTAGGCAATATGTTTTTTTTTAAATTGTTTCATTTTCGTTGTTTGTAAAGGTTATTCCTAATGTTGTGCTTCATCTGATGTCCAGTTGAATTTCATTTCTTTTTTAAGATGAATATTACTTTGTTTAAATGTAACTATTCGTAGCACAGTGCATTTACTTTTGTTTAGTTTAAGGCCCGATGCCATTCCAAATAGGGTTAGCGATTCTATAAGAATATTGAATGAGTCATTACTGTCATTTAAGAAATAAGTTGCATTGTCAGCAAATAGGGAATTTTTAATTTCTTCATCAGGTTCTAGCGATATTCCCTTTATATGTTTATTTGATTGGATATAATGTGATAGATACTCGATGCATATAATAAATAGCGAGGATGAAAATGGACATCATTGTCTTACCCCTCGTTCGATGTTAAAACTGTTTGAGAAAAAGCCTTTGTTTATAATTATACTGTTAATATCGGTATAAAATAGTTTGACCCATTTAATTAGACTTTCACAAAAGTTCATATTTTCTAAGCAAGAGAACAAAAACGAATGGTCTAGTGAATCGAAAGCCTTTTCGAAGTCTGCAAAGAAAGATTTTTTGTAAATTTTATCATTGCATAATTCTATGCTTTAAATGTTTCATTAACTACAGAATGCTTTCGTAAGCTACTTTTCACAAGCATTTACCACTTTTTAAAATAAGCGCATCGAAAACTTTGGCCGTCAGTGTTACTTGTCAATAGAATAATCTCGACTTAGCTACTTTTCACGAGCATTTACCTCTGTTTAAAAAATCTCAACTACTAACCCCTTGTAGAAGTTCAGAGCCTGTTCTGCTTCTCCCATGAACGCCACTCGTCCCTCTGCCATGACAATCACACTAAAAGAGATCAATCCAGAATTAATTGTAAGTTTAATTTTTCTTATTGTTTAATTAAACAAAAGGAATCATCATTTACTCGTACAAATATGCCATATGGCATTAATCCCAGTATATGTAAAGTATCGGCACAATTTGTAATTGATCGATACACAAAGATAATGCGATAATTTTTTCGATTCTTACCCGATTCTCACTGACAGTATCACCAATAACATCAATGAAGTAATGCTGCCATCGGCTGAAGAAATGCTAGGGAGATATAGTAGGAAGAACAAGTCATGGATGAAGGCCGATCTTGTTTACTTATGCGATAGAAAACAAGAGAGCTGATTTGTGATAAGCACACCAGCCTGGGCTCAATGCCATAAAACCAGAAAGCGAACAGTTAGGTGAGGAAGAAGATGAAAGAGGCCAAGGTGGAGTTTATTGACGAACAATGTATAAACAAAGAGATGACCACAGGTAGCAGTAAGAAGGCCTGCAGCACCCTCAAAACCCTCAGGAAGCTGAAAGGAGTCCTGAACAGTTTTACCATATACAGCAGCGACCTCTGTAACTACCCGCTTCAACCAGACCCCAGTCTCCTTCAGAACGATCACACTCTGGAAGACTTAAGTTAGATAATGCAAGGCAACGCATGAGAGGCAACGGATGAAGCAATAAAGGCAATATACCGAAAAAGTGCAACCTCCAGCTTTGCGAGAACTACCGCACCATCAGCTTTATCAGCCATCCCAGCAAAATCAAGCTACTCATCATCAGACTGAAAAGTAAGACTGCTAGCGGAAGAGCAGGCTGGAATCAGAGCTGGATAGAGCACAGTTAAAAAATTTCTACTGCAGAGAAATCATTAAGAAACACCTGCCACACCAACGAGAACTCTGCCACAACTTCATCCCCTTAAGAAAACTTTCGACCGAGCCTGACATGATGGCCTATGGCAGAATCTGAGAGGATTCAATATTGACGAAGGGCTGGTACATGTCATCCAAGAACGCTACGGAAACTCCAGCAGAACAGTACTTCTCAACAAACAGATGGGTTACATCATTGGGCTAACGTCAGGGATGCCTTCTCTCTCCTGTCCTGTTAAACCTTTTCCTTGAGGAGATAATGCAGGAGACCATCCAAATCAACGAAACTTTCTTCTCCATCGGAAATAGACTGATCTCCAACTTGAGATTTGCAGATGCCATTGACCCCATGGGATGAATCAGCAGTGACAGAGCTACAGATAAGGTGCGTATTTGCGTAAATACCCAATGTAAAATTGCCGATTACGCATAGAAAAATTGAACTCTGCGTACCGAAACCCAATTGAAATTGCTGATTACACATATCGTATTTTTCCCTGCGTAACTAGTAAATCTGTTCCGGAAATACCGGGTACGAAATACCCGGATTCTTTCCGCTTCGTCCAACCTTCAGTATAACCTTCAGCACAATAATATGTACGAAAGAAAGCGTCTATGTAACTACGTATTATTGTTGTGAAAATGTCAAAACAGCGAGGCCGTAAACAGGGAAATATCGTATCCCAGGCACAAAAAAAAATAAGTTATTTCACCGCGAGCAACACAAAATCAGAAGCGGAAAATATAGTGAAACTTATTGTTGACGATATTGTGTAGGAGGCAAGCGCTGACAGTGCTTAAATTGTAAGAAAATCGTCGAACTTTTTTTTTAATCAAGACTGTATATTATGGATACATCCACATAATTACACAACATCTCTGAAACTTATCAAGTAAGAGTGGAACTTCAACTAGCTCATTCAGGTAAGCATTTGAGAATTTAAAACAATGAAAATACCCAATTTTAATACAAAAAAACCCAATAGCAAGTAAAGTAGTGGGTACCGACTTTTTTGTAGCTAATTGAAAATTAAAATACCCAATTGGGCTCAAAAGTAGTGGGTATTTACCCAATTACTCAGAAAAATTATCTGGAGCTCTGCAGTGAACTCTAAAACCTGACCAGTAGACTATGAAAGAGACCTTACGGGTTGGGCGTCAACTTGGAGAGGTCGAAGATTGTGGTGAACAGGACGAGGAACGCCAGTGCAGACATCAAATGAACGGCAAGAAGTTTGGAAGAAGTGATCAGCTTTAAGTACTTGGTAGAAGCCCTGTCCAAGGAGATCCCCTGTAGTGACCCAGAACGCAGGAGACATGCATTTGAACACACCTGTCTCTGGAGACTGCGCCGCGTCTCCAGTATACACAGTACGATACCAATGATTTCATCCGAAACATGCCAGAAGCACTTGATGGCTCACAAGAAACCCGTATGGCGACCGTCAAACAACGAGAGCTGGCTTGTCCGGACACATCACCAGGCACGCCTCTCTGTCAAAGACTGTGCTCCAGGACACGCTAGAGAGAGGTCGCCGTCGATGCCGTCAGAGAAAAACAGATAGACAGGGGTAACGTGAATGATGATGATGATAAAAAAACAGACATTAACATGAAAACTTCATTTTATAACGAGCGATACGTTTACGGACTTAGACTTATTTGTATGCAATTATTTGGTACTTAAGCAATCAGAATTGTATACATTCAAAAGCATTTTTTAAATAAAAGAGTACATGTAGTTTGCGGAATCACATTTTCTGTCATAATAAATTTACAAATCGAAGAGTACAAACGGCCGGATTAATTTATGTCTCAAATACGACTTGCCCTGTGCCTTATGTATGTAAAATGTCAAAGAACACGTACTGATCGAAGAGTGCGAACACCTCGGAGCTGGGTTGGTGGATGGTGCATATGACAGTCTTGCCGCGCTTTGCCATCTGCTGAAGCATCTGCACTATGTTCTCTGCCATGAACGAGTCCAGACCGGAAGTGGGCTCGTAACAGAACAACAATGGCGGATTTGTCAGAAACTGAATAATCGTGAACATTGAAGGCTGCATACCTTTTTGATAGATTCTTGATTCATTGCAATCAGACTTTTATCTTATTTATGCTTAACATTTTAACAGTTTTATTTACACTTTGCGGGTCGTAAAGCTAAAAGAGCGCATATACATTTTCACTGCCACCAATTGTGAGTGTTTACTAACCCCAAATTAAAAAGTAGTTTACACGATTCAAGTTTTTCGGGAATGCCATTTCGTATGACAGTTGGATTCGTCAATAGTTCAAAAAGCGTTCAAAGGTGAACCCTGTAGCTAATGAAAGCCGAGACATCGTAAAACGTAGGTCGCTTTATGTTTTCGAGATACACATTTGTATACCAATTACCTCTGAAGCGAAGGAAAGACGCCGCATCTCTCCACCGGAAATTCCCTTGATGCGGCCCGGATTTCCGATGATGTTGTCCTGACACTTGTTGAGCCCCAGCTCCTTGATCACCTCGTTAACGCGCTCGATACGGCGCTCCCGCGGCACCTCCGCCTCCATACGCAATAGGGCCTAGAGTGAAAAGCAAAGTCATATTTTCGGGAAATACTTTAAGTGAACTAACAGGGTGCAACGCCCTTCTTGGTTCCCCCTTCCATCCCTTGGTGAACACAGAACATATGTCAAACTGTTTTGACCAACAAACCAATTTTAGCGTGTGTTTTAGGTGGCAAAAGCAGATAATGTGATGCTAGGAAACCAACTATATTTTAGTAAATTTTAAGATAATGTCATTCGCATGGTTCCGTATTCCAAAATTCTAATTCTGATTAATCTTTACAATTCGTGTCGTTAATGGGTCCCTTTATGCATTGATATATGAACATATATGAACGCACATTCAACAAAAACATATGTAAAGCAGAGTATGTAGGTATGGTCAAAACTGGCTCGTCGAATGCATGTAATATTCGGATATTTCTATTTGATATATTACATGTAAAGCGATGCGCATTAGCAATATATAAAACTTTACTATAAACATGTAAATACCCGGAACGTCAGGTGTTCTTTGACCGTCATTGTCGCTATAAATAAATCATCCTGCGTGACGTAAGCCGAGATGTTCCGAATACCTTGACCCACAGCGACGCCATTGACCCGGATGTCGCCTGCTGTCTTCAGAGCCGCGCTGTTTGTTCGTGACGTCAACGTATTTAGCAGTGTCGTTTTACCGGAACCACTGCAAAAGAAACCATAGTTTAGTTCCATTTAGACAGTATGATTTGCTATCAATGTCATCTTACAACGGGTTTTCAAATATTGAACGCTGTATGTCAAACCAAATTGTTTCAAATTGTGCTAATCGGAAGTCAAAGGAATATTCAATATTTTAGCATAATGTGTCTTAATATGCTGATATCCGTTATTTGTTATTTTGTGGAAAAATACATTAAATATGTCAAAAAATAAAAAAATATTCACACAAAAACCAATACAAAAATTCACATCTATATCGTGCAGTAGACATAAAAAAGCAAACAAAGACCGACTTTGCCAAAAACTTCCTTGGTGGAAATTTGTAAAGTGCGAAAGTCCCGATATAAGTATAAATAAAGGTAATATATTGGTAGACTTCACTGACTTCTATATCTACCTACCTTGCTCCGATGATAGCAACAAGTGTCCCTGGTCTCACTAGGCCGTACACTGCAATACATGGATACTTTATATAGAATCGCAAGGTGACAATACATGGATACTTTATGTAGAACAACAGGGTGACAACACATGGATATTTTATATAGAACAACAGGATGACAATAAATGAATACGTTATATAGAACCACAGGGTGACAATACATGGATACTTGATATAGAATCACAGGGTGACAATACATGGATACTTTATGTAGAATCACAGGGTTACAATACATGGATACTTTATATAGAACAACAGGGAGACAATAAATGAATACGTTATATTGAAACACATGATGACAATACATGAATACTGTATATAGAACCAAAGGATGACAATACATGGATACATTATATAGAACCACAGGATGACAATACATGGATACTTTATATAGAACCACAGGATGACAATACATGGATACTTTAAATAGAATCACAGGGTGACAATACATGGATACTTTATATAGAACAACAGGGTGACAATAAATAAATACGTTATATTGAACCACAGGGTGACAATACATGGAGACTTTATTTAGAACCACAGGGCGACAAAACATGTATACTTTATATAGAACCACAGGGCGACAATACATGGATACTTTATATAGAACCACAGGGTGACGATACATCGATACTTTATATAGAACAACAGGGTGACAATAAATGAATACGATATATATAACCAGAGGGTGGCAATACATGGATACTTTATATAGAACCACGGGGCGACAATACGTGGATACTTTATATAGAACCACATGGTGACAATACATGGATACTTTATATAGAACCACAATGCGACGATACATGGCTACATTATATAGAACCACAGGGCAACAATACATGGATACTTTATATAGAACCACAGGATGACAATACATGGACACTTTATATAGAACCACAAGGCGACAATACATGGATACTTTATATAGAACCACAGGGTTACACAAAATATGTGTATTATTTAGTAGTATCGCATTTAGCTTGTCGTTAGACCTTAAGGGAAATGACAAAAACACCACACTCGGTACTGAGTTCAATTTGATCTACATGCACGTGAGTCTTACACAAACATATTCACTATAAGATGCTGGCGACCGTTGCTGATATTGTTATCAGTTCTATAAGTCTAAAACATATGTAAGTATGCAGCTATTTTTTTTGATAGTTAGAAATAAATCAGTGTTACAGTTTCATAGAAAGTCGTGTTATGCATCTTGGGAAAATAAGTAACACATTTAAGCCGAACGTATGAAACTTGGGAACTGTTCTCATTTCTGAGAAGGCCAGGTCGAATTATTTATTAAAAACGAGGAAAATTTGCCATTTCTGAGCACATGCTTGCGTTCTAATGCGGGGTCTGGTCCCCGGCAGCATGCTCGACTTGGCGGGTTGACGTATACGTTAACGTTCTGCCATGATAACGTCACCGTCTCCGAGGAGTCAACCATGCTATGATGGGCCTCATTCCTGTAACATGAGGGCATACAGGTGAGGTTGAAGCAGAACGTTGATTAGAGACCGCTGTTACCTATTTATATTATCGTACCAATAGCGGATCTTATGGGGTTATTGTTACCTGACACGTGGCTTTCAGACAATACTGAGAATCGTTTATAGAAGAAATACTGTACAATTGCGATTATGCAAAAAAAAGCATCCTTGAATTCTTTTCAAACGTCTCATTTCCTAGACTAACCTGATACCCGAACAGCGTTCGTTGAATCTCTTAAATACGTGTCACTCGAGGACTGAGTGAACCAAATATGGGTTTTTATTTGACTTTTATTTTTATTTTTTTATTATGAACAATTAGGAAAAATCAGAGTTTTTAAAACGGTAATTTACTGTCTCGGGCAGTAAAATATAAAGGTGAACATAATTGATAACTGCGAAATGATGTCAAATGAGGATTGTCGATTTATAATCACTCTTAATGATATTAAATGAATATTTTCACTCGTGGCTGCGAAGTTATATAATCACTGTGTTGGTGTGTTTTTTTTAATGACGTTGTTCTTTTAACTTTTTTTCATAACTTAAAGGCCATTAACACACTTTCTTTTAAATCAACAATACCACATTATTAAGAGCAGAGAGCAAGCATATACTTGCCTCTTGGTAACGCTCGCTTGGTCATTGTCGGCTCGGGTACTAATTAAATGTACCCCGGATACTCTTTAGTAGACTTAAAGGTACACCGGGAACGGACAATATACTGAAACGTGGACTGCACATGCTAATCTGAGACGACACTTCACACACATGCATTATGCCCAGTTTTCTCAGAACACGACTCATATTTTAACTTAAACTTTGTTTAAAGTTGGGATTGTGCTGATCAACCGACCATGCATGCCCGGGTGAAAAAAGTCGTGTTTGAGAACATATCATGTAACTATATGTATTACATTTTGCTTTGTTGATCCGTTGCCGATAAATGAATTAAAACCGCGTAATAAACGCTTACCTTTCCATGAGCTGATGCGGCGACTTAATGTTAATCTGGGTCACGTGCCGGCTGCCAGAGTTGGTGAGTGCAGGTGTCATGTGGTCGTCCCTCTTGCCATCCTCACACACGAACAAAGTATTCATGTGCGCCTGCCCGTTCTGTTTCGCCATTTCCGCCTCCAACGGACGCACCTGGTTAGCGTGATGAGCCGTGTTTGCTAACAGTTTTCGATGTTACTCGTTCATTTAGCGCAATTTCACCGCGTTTCCCTGTTGTCCTTTGAGAAGATTCGTGTCAGTTGTGTTTATAAAATATACCGTATACTATTACTGAAGTACATCCGATTTCCGACTATAAAATTAAGTAGTTTAAATTATACTATGAACATTAAGCTTGTTATTTTCCGATGAAATTACTATGATCCATATGATCTTATGTATGTCCACACTACAAAATGTAACACTTTGTCCTCCCCGCGAGCTCACTGAACTCATAATTGAACTATAGTACATGTATGGTCAAAACCTGTAGTGACTGTTACTTTGTTACTGTGTTTCACTTTGACATGTTAAGTGTACATCTGTATATTTTCATAACCTGCGGAACACGGGAGACACGTGCGAGGCGAAAACGGTTAATCACAAAGTCGCCAGGGGCTATGACATTCCTGACCAGGCAACGAAGGCGATCAGTGAACCTAATGACATTTATGGCACGTGTAGACTCTTATCTTAATAGTGAACTTGTGTGACTTACTAAAGTTTTCCCGTGTATATTTGGACATTGTTTTATTATATTTGGACTTTGTTTTGTTTTATTTGGACTTTGTTTTATTATATTGGGACTTTGTTTTATTATAGGATTTTGTGTTGGTTATATGACTTCACGTTTTGTTGTACTTTATACTTAATCATATTCTAATTATTTACTTATTCAATGTTTATTTGTATAAGACTTATTACTTAAAGCGACACTAAGTTGTGTTGTTTTGATTTTAAAATATCTATTATGTGTTGATGATATGTTGTTGTATGATTATGAATATTGATGTATTGTTGTTTGATGATACCTTGACGACGACACTATACATGCCTTTCCTGACAATGACTTTAAGGACGGTTTAAAAAAATAAATTAAATCTTTAGTTATTTTTTCTAGAAAAGGGCGTATGTAACTGGGGTTAAGATACAATCTTGACAGGTTGATGGAGTGTTTTGTTTACTGGACAATCTCGTTTTTCTAGAACATGACCGTTTATATAAGCATTTATATGAGAACTAGTATAAAAGCGGGGTATTTTTTAACGAACTTCGAGCCATGTTGATAGCAACTCGCACAGTGAACATCCCAATTTAACGGCTTCGCGGGATAGTGCAGGAGAGACGGACATTAACGTTTTGAGACGAACTATATTTGTGATTGGAGTATCTTTATTATTTCACGATTTTTTATATTGTTGCAATTATTTAATACATTAAATGAAAATAATCAACGTTTATTTAACCAGGAATACAAACTGATATCTTTATAAAGGTCTCGTGTCAATTATCTTGCAAACTAATGAGAAGTTTACGAACCTGGGACATTTAAGTCAAAACAAAAAATTACACAACGCGACTTAAACGAACTTCGAGAACCAATAGATTTACATTTAGGGCAGAAGTGCCACATATAATAGTAGTTCCACACTATTACCAGCTAGATTTATGGGGACATTCTACTCCGATTTCTCGATGATCAGCTGAAATAAAACATGCCGCTTGTGTAACTGGAAGTCGATACCCATTTTGTCAAAAATCGGTGCGAACGAGTGAAAAACAAGTCCGCTGTAATCTTTTGGTGCTATTGTACTACTATGCGTGAATATTTTTACAGGGCAATGCAGATGTTAAACCGTCCTTAATTGATTTACTCTTTCTATTATTTAGGTAATCAATCGAGAAAGAATCGAGTGTACAGTGTAATAACTAATAAGGCAGGGGCGTGACACATATATTTGAGCTGTGTTGTGTGAAAAGGGTGTTTAACGCATGTGCGTAAAGCATCGTCCCATATAAGCCTGTGCAGTGCGCACAGGCAAACAAGGGACGACACTTTCTGCATTAACTTGATTTTTTGCTTAGAAGAGACTTTCTAGAAACAAAAAATATAATAAAAGCGGAAAGTGTCGTCCCTGATTAGCCTGTGGGGACTGCACAAGCTAATCTCGGACGACACTTAACGCACATGCATTAAACCCCATCATACAGCGCACGGCTGATGTTGACTAGTTAATCAAGTTTTACCGGCTTTTGAGCCAAGTTGGAAACAATCTTAAACCCATTTATGCATAGTGGACTCTCCCATCCTTCTAAATTGGATCAATTTATTTCCAAAATTATGGATGCCAAGTATATTTATTTCTGTATTTAGAACATTTCTTACAGAAATTTCTTTAAGCAAACAGCGCGGACCCTGATGAGACGCCGCATCATGCGGCTTCTCATCTGTGTCTACGCTGTTTGCCAAGACCTTTTTTTCTTGACGCTGTGCATAAATGAGTTAAGAAAATATCAGGGTGCTGCATCCTGCTCCTTTTCGCTTAACCCTTGCGACCCTGCTAGAATGGTCAAGCAACATTTTAAAATATATTAAATAACATATATACAGACTTAGAATTACATCAAAATTAGAATCAAAGTCCTTAAATACAATTTTAGGGTTTAGGAATTCGTTTGATTTTGCAGATATTATGAAACGTCAAAAGACTGGTAAAGTTTGCCACCCTCTCTTATTGTAATTAACACCCTGAACCTTTTTATGATCCTCTGTTCCTAGTCACGTCCATCAGGTGTCACAAAAGGCTAATAATCACAAGAAATTCACCATCTTCGAGTCGTTTTCTGTTAATGAAATTAGCAGTTTAATTGCAAAAGATATAACAATGGTGCTTAATTCACAGGAACTTGGCATAAGTTGCCCCCCCCCTAAGCTGCTACCCCCTCACAAAACCCTCAAAATCGTCAATTTCTTATACAACATATCAACACTAAAAATTAGTAATTTTGTTTTACTTATGTACATAAAGGTAAAAAATATTAACTTTTTTGTTTTTATATTTTGTATATCAAATTGACAATTTAGAGGGTTTTAGGAAGGGGTAGCAGCTGGGGGATAAGCAGGAGGGAGGGGGGTAGTAACTAATGCCGAATGCATGTGGCTTAATTCAAAACATCGGGCGAAATAGTCTATGTGATCCCCAGCATAGGAATAGGAACGCGATGTAACAACTTCCCGTTTTACATAATACGATGGATTTGAACTTTTTCGTACGGAATACCGTAAGTGCCATCGTGGTTACACATTAAAATCCAGAGGGCGACAATGCGAAAGTGCGATAGTACGATGGCGACAATGCGATAGTACGATGGCGACAATGCGATAGTACGATGGCGACAATGCGATAGTACGATGGCGACAATGCGATAGTACGATGGCGACAATGCGATAGTACGATGGCGACAATGCGATAGTACGATGGCGACAATGCGATAGTACGATGGCGACAATGCGATAGTGCGATGGCGACAATGCGATAGTACGATGGCGACAATGCGATAGTTCGATGGCGACAATGCGATAGTACGATGGCGACAATGCGATAGTACGATGGCGACAATGCGATAGTACGATGGCGACAATGCGATAGTACGATGGCGACAATGCGATAGTTCGATGGCGACAATGCGATAGTACGATGGCGACAATGCGATAGTACGATGGCGACAATGCGATAGTACGATGGCGACAATGCGATAGTACGATGGCGACAATGCGATAGTTCGATGGCGACAATGCGATAGTACGATGGCGACAATGCGATAGTACGATGGCGACAATGCGATAGTACGATGGCGACAATGCGATAGTGCGATGGCGACAATGCGATAGTACGATGGCGACAATGCGATAGTTCGATGGCGACAATGCGATAGTTCGATGGCGACAATGCGATAGTACGATGGCGACAATGCGATAGTACGATGGCGACAATGCGATAGTACGATGGCGACAATGCGATAGTACGATGGCGACAATGCGATAGTACGATGGCGACAATGCGATAGTACGATGGCGACAATGCGATAGTACGATGGCGACAATGCGATAGTACGATGGCGACAATGCGATAGTACCATGGCGACAATGCGATAGTTCGATGGCGACAATCCGACAACGTGATAGTACCATGGCGACAGTGCGATAGTCATCGTTCTGTCGTCATCGTATTATCGCATTTGTAACATAACACACTCGAATAAGAGACATGTGTACCAAATTTCACACAACTTTATATAGGCAGCCACCCGGTTCAATATTTCAGTAGTCTCGAGTTATCAAACGTCAATACGTACCGGGCACGAATATTTGCTTATCATATGTGTCAATCTTCGGTCGATTACGTATGTATTCGTTATGTTTCCGTTGCATACGTCATATTTATGTTGCAGACACTTGACTTTACACCAATCATAATTGTGCACGTAACAATTACCAAAGCTTTCGTTGTTTATATCTATATAAATAAGGCATTCTTACTTGAGCAGCGGAACCTAGAAGGCGCAGAATTTATTGCTGTCGCGGGGCGGCCTGCGGCCGTGCGCCGTATGTTACTGGTATTTCAGAATAGTGTTCGGACTTTGGAAAACGTTGTGTTGTGTTAATAAGCAGAAATAAAACGTAAACGAGAGCGCCGATGGCGCTGAAAGCATAGTTGCAAGATACAGGGAAGATGCTGCTGAAGTAAATGTTTAGGTCAAAATATACTAAATAGTTTCCTTATATGTTTCGATGTAAAAGCGACAACTTTGAGCGAAAATAAATACAACATTTTGCACAAAGAGACCCCCATAACCATACCTTTTCTTGACGGGCATTCTTAGCTGAATCGATTTAAGCAATAAAAAAGATTTGTCATGTTCAAACCAAAAACAAATTCGACTCAAATCAAAATCGACTGTTTTTGCGCCTTTTTCGGCCGTTTTCTAGTGGATTGTAACCTTTTGCAGTGCCATTTTTTACTTTAATCTCCAACTTTATCCTATTTCAGGGATTAAGTAGTGAACACCTATGCTTCCCCTATCAATATCTCCAAACGATAAAACCAGAACAAAGTGTACAACATGCCTTCGAGGAAAATATGATGATTTGTTTAGAAAGTACAGCCCTTCATGACTCGATTATTTAGTATATTGTAGCCTTAACGATTGCTGACATCACGAGTCGCCCCCCTTGTTAACAAAATGCTCTATTTTTAGAAACGGGAATTCCAAATAGTGACGAATGTGAATGGTTACAAAATGACATAACTATGAAAATAAATACGTAGAATTACATTATTTCACGCATACCATTATGCAACCATCCGTTTTCTTTTCCGACTTGATACATTTACAGCTTTCCATTTAATATTTTACAGACACAGCACTCGTCCAGAATTCACGCGAATCCATTAAATCCGATGCCACATTTAAACCGTTAACTCTACTCGTAACGTAAATTTCTGGCTCAAAGTAAAACATTTTAACTTCAATTAACACATCTCTTACTTTTAAACTCTACTTCATCAAATCCATAGAAAGGCACGTCAGAATCCATGTCATAAATCAGAAAACATTCATCGTACTCCGCCATTTTTTACACATTTTCAAAGAATAAAAGTGCTTTATGCCCCACTTCCTGCTGAGAATATGTTTTAATTTCTATTTATAATTAACCGATGAAATGTTCCATATACTTTAACCAGGGCCTTATTAATTCAGTTATGTAAACATTTGACCTCTCACATAACAGTAAACGAAGGAAATAGAAATTGGGATCCCATATAGATCTAAATTAGGTGTGAGGTCACTATCAACAAGAACAGAATTGTTTTACGAACGAAATTTGTTCTAGGTTATAAGAAGATTTTTTGACATAAAACGGTCTTAGAAAAATTCACTAAAAACGGTGTCAGTAATATTCTTGGAAGAAAACGTTAGAAAAACGTTTCCCCCCAAAAAATTGTAAGAATTACCATATGCTAAATTAAATAGATATTTCGTCTGATTTTTGATCAGGTAAGGCTTCAGAAAGGTTAACCGACCGATGTGGATTTTCAAAATGTGGTATATACCTTAAGCATAGGTGCAAGCACCTATGCTAAAAAATCAGAAATGGACTGTCTACGTTTATTGTGTCTCGACGAACTATGTGACACATTGTCGCCATTGTACTATCGCACTGTCGCCATCGTATTGTCGCACTGTCGCATTGTCGTCATCGTACTGTCGCATTGTCGCCATCGTACTATCGCACTGTCGCCATCGTATTTTCGCACTGTCGTCATCGTATTATCGCATTGTCGACTATCGCCTTTCGGTATACAAGCACTTCTAATTGCAAAAACATAATAGATGACTTTATAAAGATGTACTTGCAGTTATAATGAAATCAAATCCTTATTAAGTTTTAGAATGGGTATTGATGTAAGGTATGACTATGCCGAACTGTGAAGTATTTTTAAAAGTGGCTCCATCTAGAAAAAAATACGATGCGCGCATGTGTACCGGAAGACAATAGACGGCAATGCGACAGTACCATGACGACAATGCGACAGTGCGACAATACGATGGCGACAGTGCGATAGTACGATGGCGACAATGCGATAATTTAACATGACGACAGTACGATAACGCCATAGTACGATGGCGACAATGCGATGATACGATGGCGACAGTACGATATGACTATCCCGGGCCGTTTTATAAACGATCGTACGACAATTTTAACTTACGAGAGAATTTTGTAATCTTAATAAGTAGACGAACTAGCTCGCCATGCTCGTTAAATATATACGGCGCTTGAGATGCCAATGTTATTAATTAAGTACTGAACATTAATACACATATGATATGGACTTAAGCAATTATGTATCTTTGAAAAATGTATCGTATCGTAAATATGTACTACGATGTTTATTGAAACGGTCCCCAGTATCGCATTGTCGGTATCGTACTATCGCGTTGTCATGCTGTCGTCATCGTATTATCGCATTGTTGCCGTCGTACTATCGCCCTTTCGTCATCGTGTTGTCGCACTGTCGCATTGTCGCCATCGCACAGTCGCATTGTCGCCATCGTTCTGTCGCATTGTCGTTATCGTACTATCGCATTATCGCCAGCGAACTATCGCATTGTCGCCATCGTACTATCGCATTGTCGCCATCGTACTATCGCATTGTCGCCCTCTGGATTTTATGTATACCCACGATGGCAATAACGGTATTCCGTAGTTTCGAATGAATGTGTACATCTTGGAGTAACCGATATACAGCTAGTAACACGAGCTTCTGTTCTCATGCAATTACTTTTCACGGTGTGGTTATACTTTCAGGGTTTAAAATCTGGAACTTTAATGATCGTGTGCATTGGACCATTTCATTGACACCTCGATTTAACTGATACATAAAAAAAGCTAAATGTTATAAACTGGTACTGTTTTTCACTGGTTTATAAGCTAGAACGCTCTATATCGCGTTTATCGAAACGTTACTTGAAAATTGTATTCCGCAAGTTATTATTAAACAGAAATCATTCTAAGTTCTAATAACCGTTCGATCCTTAGAATGAGTTCATATTGAAACACAAATAAAACATTTAAATGATAATCAAATTTTATTTGTCCTTGTTACACAGCGAATCGATGAATCAACATTTAATTACAATACAAATGTAACAGTTCAAATGTAATAATTCAAAGAATATTCATATAAAGCCACAAACAAAAGTACAGCAACATATCGAATATTCATACAAACTCGAAACATTTCATTACAAATTCAATAAATACAAATATACATCATTAAATTTACATTTAACACAAGTTTACCTTTATATATTTACAAAAGCACACAAAAACCTTAATCTCTCATCTGCAATGACTGAACTAAACACCTCTTAATTAATTACCATTCGCAATGATAAACCAATGTGCCTATAACTGAATAATCAATTACCATTAAACATGACTTAAACATATAATCTATACATATACATTCTGTACAACTGGCTTATTTTTTAAATGATTTAAAGATCAAACGATGATAACTTGTCAATCATAAGGGTGGGAGGGATAAGGGCAATAAAAATTATTTTCTAGTAAATTTTTAAACGCTGTGATTTCATCTAAAACAAAAACAAGTATGAAAGCTTCTTCACGGATACCGTGCGCACGAGATATTAAATCGACCAATCAGAAATAAGATGAGTGCATATCACCTGTCTAAAAATAGATAATCTTAGATAAAAATAGAATCTTTGACAACATGAACTTTTGTCAAGACAATTAAACATTTTAGTCGTATTAAAATTAGCCAATTGTATTCCGCAAGTTATTATTAAACAGAAATCATTCTAAGTTCTAATAACCGTTCGATCCTTAGAATGAGTTCATATTGAAACACAAATAAAACATTTAAATGATAATCAAATTTTATTTGTCCTTGTTACACAGCGAATCGATGAATCAACATTTAATTACAATACAAATGTAACAGTTCAAATGTAATAATTCAAAGAATATTCATATAAAGCCCAACCATAGGCCAATAAGAAATAAACCCACATATAAAGACAACACATCAACTAAACAAAAATTGCATGCAAAAAAAAAATAATAAAAAACATAGATAACAAAAACCAAATTATCTAATTAAGCGAAGCAAGAAACGAAACCATGCTCTGCAAAAGCACAATGCGTAACAAACACTAAAACAGTGCTTACCAGTTATTCTTGTAAACAGTGTATTAATAAACCACTACGCCTACATTCTGGAAATAGAAATATGAATACATTTGTACATATGATGTTAAAACATAATTCACAATTTTTCAGAAATAAGGCTAGCAATGTCAATCTTGTCTTCTAAAGACATATGCAAATATCTTTTATACGCGTCAGATGACCAGTCACCTAAAAGCTGAATTTTATCAGCTGATATATTTAATTTGAAAGCAAAAGAGGCAAAGCCTCTCCTAAAAGAATGAGTCGAGTATGCTCTAGGATCGACATCACATTTAGCAAGTACTTCTCGAAGCTTTTTGAGATGAAGACTATATGTGACTGGTCTTCCTGACTTCAATATAAATAGAGGCGATCCAGGTCCAGCGGGAATCTTACTAACCATATTCTTAAAAGCTGCCACAGGACATAGCGGAGAGTTCATGACAACAACCAATGGTGTAACCAATACACGTTGTCCAAACTGAATAGTTTTTGTCCATTTCATAGAAACCAACAATTTATTCTTATCAATAGAAACATCCTCTCTTAATAAGAACCTTTTATGAAGTAAATCTTCAGTCGTTGTAGGTACCAAATTTGATTTTCTAGCTAACAGAAAAAATGCAAAAACAAACAAGCACCAATAAACAATGTAATTTATATCAGACTTATCTAAAGCTAAATAAATTTTTAGCAATAATTCTGGAGTGATAGGGAATGCTTGTTTAATTTTATGACATTTTATTCTCGAAATGCCTTTCAACGTAAGATTCAATATAAATTGATTAACTTTTTCTAAAGGGAAACCAAGAAGTTGATGCATGGTACGTACTCCACTGACGTAATTTCTAATTGATTCGACAGCTTTAAAAGATCTACTTAAAAATTGTACATATAACTGCAATGTAATTGTAGAAGCCGGAAGGAAAACTAACCCGAAATGGCAGCAAAACAAAAGAAAAGATTCCCACTGGATCCTCAAATTTTTCCTGGATCCCTCAGCATAAGCCCTTCTATTGGATGCCTTGAGGTCATCCCTCAGAACACGTAATTCTCTGTCTGAAACAAACATACATACATGTAATTAAGATAACTACCAATTATTTACAAATTCAAAGTCTTCTTTTCGAACAAAATGTTCATTCAATGCAATATCTTTTGTACAGTCTTTAAATAGATTGGCATGTCCCTCGTTTAAATGCCATCTAGACAGATAATCTGCTAATCTGTTATCAATGCCTGGAATATGTACAGCTTTAATTTCAAATTCATACAACGCTGCAAAAAAGGTTAATTCTCTTAAACACTTTTGCATAAACTGACATTTCGATTTTCCAGAATTTAAAACTAAACAAACAGCCATATTGTCACACTGTACCACAATTCTTCTGTTTTTAAATTTCATGTACCACAAGTGCACACACACCACAATTGATAACATTTCTAAAGCGCTTATGTGCAAGTTTTGATTGTGTATGGCTGTGGGGAAAATTGCATGAAAGTAATGTCCCTGTAGATATCCACCACAGCCACTTAAGCAAGCGTCACTAGAAAATATATCGTCAGGAGTAGACCATGTCTCTGTTGAAATGACTGAAATACCATTATATAATGGTAAAAATGTTTTCCACCAATTCAAATCCTGTTTCACATGAGATGGAATTATATGAGAATTAATCTCAGAGTTCACCACATATATCTCTCGAAGCCAATTCAGTAATCTGTTTATGTATACACGACTGGCTTTGACACAAGCTCCTACAAAATTAAGCTTGCCCAACAACTGTTGTACTTCTTTCAAAGAAGCAACTTCCTTAACTAACCACTCATCTACTAATAACAATATTTCCTGCAACCTATCAGCAGTTATTTCCATAGTCATTTTAACTGTATCAAACAAAACGCCTAAGAACACCATTTTAGTACAAGGTTCTACTGACTTATCTTTGGCTTCTTCTAACCCACACTTTTGTAATACTGTCTCTAAACACAAATAAGCAAATTTTGCATATTCTTTCCTCTCAGCCCCTGCAAAGTCATCAAGATAATTTAAAATTATCACACCAAGCTTTAACAAAATGTAAGCTACAGCGTTTGTTACTCTCTGACAAATATAAGCTGCAGATCTAAGACCCATTGATAACACAGTATCACAAAAAATATGTTTTTTATAAATAAATGATACTAAATTGTAATCTCCTGGACATATATTAATTTGACGATAAGCCCGTTTTAAATCTTTTTTAAACAGCAAACAACCTTTGCCTTTTGATTTAATTAAGCTACACATATCATCTATCTTAGGAAACATTAAATTTATATTGTCCCCTAAATATTCTGATTTTGCTATACAATCATTCAATGCCTCACCTTTTGGGAAACTCAAATCTAAAATTATTCTTCTATTGTTAACATCTTTCTTGGGGACTGAATTTAAAGGTGATATCTTTAATTTGCTACTAAAAGGATTAGATCTAAACGGACCTAATATAGCATTATATTGCTTTTCTGTAGTCAAAAAATTTAACATTTGTTCTGGAAATTCATTGCAACCTTTATGATTAAAATATTTCCAAACAGGAAGTGTGTTTTCTAGTATGCTATCACATCCTACTGCACCAGTTGGAAAACCATATTTCAACAATTCACACACAGTTATGTCCGTATAATCTTGTAACATTGTCTGCATATAAGCTGTGTTAATTTTGAAATTTACTGGGATTTTGCATCCGATAAAATTATGTTTACCAGAAAGTTTTACTTTCTCATGAATCTCCACTTTTTCTAATGTTTCATTTACTGTGCCTTTTGTCCTGGTACAGATTTTACATGATTTAGAATGTGAACATAAATGCTTATTTATTGTTTTTGTACATGATTTTGATTTAAAACAGAATTTTGGCAAGAAAGCGTCCAATATCTCATTTTCATCTTCGAACTTCTGCGATATTTTTGTGAGTCACATCACTCGACTGGGGCATTCTGAGGAGCATTCTGGATGGGGTAATTTGGATTGATCATTTTGCCAGCAGGTCGCACAGATGTGTAAAGCATATCTCATTTTGCCTTTAACTACGGCGGTATGGTCCGTTTTATGCTGGCATTTGTTTCTTTGATATGAAGCACAAAACCAAACTGTGGACTCTTCTTTGAGTGGATTTTCAGCTTTTCTTGTCTTGAAATTAACATTACAGTTCCGTTTTATGCTGCCATGACTTTTAATTAAGAATCTATTTAAAATAGCTATTGCTAGATATTGAAATTCGTCACTCCATTTCTTTTTTCCCAACTCAATTTCTCTCAATACTGCCGCGTAATAACATTTGAGACCTTCAAATTCATACGATAAACTTAGATAAAGAATTCGTTTGAGAAGTTCTAATCTCCCTTTTCTTTCAGTTCTATTTGTTTGTGAATCAGATATGATTTCCAACTCTCCAGCAATAAATAAATTGAGCTCTAGATCTTCGAACGATATATTTTTGCTGACAAATTCATATCGTAGATATGTATGAGGGTACCTTTGTGCGTATTTAACTTTATCCTGTGATTTTATTGCTATTCCTGATTTTTTGCGTTTATCTTTTTTAATTCTGTGCACACTTTCCCTGTCAGATTCAGATTGGGATTCTTCATAAGAACTAGTTGAATACTGTGCAGAAGAGGAAGATGAGCTATTAACTTCTTCACTAGAATCACTACTATCGGAATCTGATAACAACCCTAATGTAGAGATTTGTTTTTTAACAGTCTTTTTCAAATTGTTATTCTTTCTTAAGTCTTTGATGGTGAGTTTTTCTGCCTTATCTTTCTTAGTTTTAACATTAACAAAGTCATTCTGTAAAGAGTTTACTTTACCCTTCAGTGATTCCACTTTTGCCCTTTGTCTGTCTAGTTCCTTTTTCGTCTCCTGGAAGGCCCTTCTCCTGGTCAACTTTTCTTCCTCCTGCTTCAGCATTTCTAATTCTTCCTTCATCACCAGAAGTTGCTGTTCGTCTACTTCTTCGTCATCTGGCAACTGGAGGACGCCATATTGGTTGACTTCCGATCCCGCCATTATCTCTGAACTCTTTGTTTGGTTCGTCTCAATCCCTTCGAAGGCCCCTTCTTCTGTCTTTCCAGACGTGTGTAAAGATTTATAATCTTTTCTTCTTGTGTCCCTTTTTGATCGATTACTCATTATATACATTTAAAATAACATTTACATAGAGACTATGTTTGCTAGGGGAAGCAACTTTCCCCTTTAAATTATGTGGTTACACTACACTCAATTGTACTTTCATCGTTCTTTCCAATGTTTATAGAATTAATACGACAGAAATCTCTACTTGACAAAAGAATCCTGTTTACAACATTTCATCCAAATAAACCGAAGTCACAAACGATAACAATGACTTAGAACCACAATAAAAATTATTTTCTAGTAAATTTTTAAACGCCGTGATTTCATCTAAAACAAAAACAAGTATGAAAGCTTCTTCACGGATACCGTGCGCACGAGATATTAAATCGACCAATCAGAAATAAGATGAGTGCATATCACCTGTCTAAAAATAGATAATCTTAGATAAAAATAGAATCTTTGACAACATGAACTTTTGTCAAGACAATTAAACATTTTAATCGTATTAAAATTAGCCAATGTTCAGTTAAGTGCATATTTTACATATAAATGCGTTTTATCGTTTGACATAATACGCTGGACAGAGTACCTTTGAATATGTTTGACAGAGTTCCTCACATCATGTTTGACTGTACATAATATCATGTTTGCTAGTGTATGAAAGTATATAGCAAATATTCAACTTGACTTGCATGTTTTACGACCAAAATCCCCATTTTAACAAGACAATAGCACATTGCATGCTTTAAATTACTTCTGTGAACCCAACAACCAGTAAACACATAAACTTTTGTTTGACGAAACTTCAGTTTAACAAAACCTTGATAATTCTTAAAATAAATATTTGGAAGCCAATATGCAAGTCCATCGGAACGTTCGAAAAGAATAATGCCCGAAAATTAATCGCAGCCGAATTATCAGTTCTATAGCAGTTGGTTTTGGCCCAATCTTGATAATACTAGTATAGGCCCCATTCGTTATCCTCATATTAGTATTTTTTCCCCAATTAATTATCTATATCAATATAAAAAAAATAAGACTTGCACTTTTACGGCTTGCATTTGTACGGAATATAGCGTAAAATTCACAAGGCCAGAACCGGAACTTCAGGGTTTTACGGGTCTTGCAGACTTTACGCTACACCCTGTCTTTATTTTGCGGCTTATTAGGAATGAGTTCTTTGGTGAAAACAGATCTTAAAAGGTGTGTGAACGAGAAGTAAAAATAAGGCTCTTTTAATGCATATATTACATATGGGCCGTGCTCTGTGAAAAGGGAGTTTAATGCATGTTCGTTAAATGTCGTCCAAGATTAGCCTGTGCAGTCCGCACAGGCTATTCAAGGACGACACTTTCCGCCTAAACTTGATGTTTGCTTAGGAAAGACTTTCTTTAAACGAAGTATATCACAAAAGCGGAAAGAGTCGTCCCTGATTAGCCTGTGCGGACTGCATATGCAAATCTGGGACGGCACTTTGCGCACATGCATAAAACCCAATTTTCACATAGCACGGCCCATATACATGTTTTGCCTCTGATACGTCCGCCTGAGAATATAACATTTTCAGCCACGACATTTACAACATGGAGTAATTGAAATATATGTCTACGTAAACTCACGCAATTTATTAATTACTTCAATTAATTTTGAATTTCATTGTACGTTTATCGAACTACAAGTATCATGCTGAAAAAAGGTTAAAATGTGCTAGGGCAAGTTTTCAAGTAAGTTGTGGTGACCTCCAGTAGAGCGTTACAGCGTTCTATTTGTTGTTCTATTTACATTTTTATCCAAATTTTAAATAAATATCTAGTACATCCAGCAGTTCACATTTCACAATAAACATCTGTCAGCAAGGAGTACCGGTAAGTACAATATTTGCTTCATGGTGGACTGAATATTTCCTTTTATCCTGTCACAAGCCTTTAAATCAGCCCGATAACCAGTAGTGCGTTCAGTTACAGCGAACGTTCGCTATAGTTCGCGAACGGTCGCGAACGTTCGCTACTGAACGCTCGGTTCGCCGCGAACGTTCTCGAACCGAAGCGAACCCTCTTGGGAGGTAGTTCGCTATAGTTCGCTAGCGAAACCAAGATGGCGGACAAATAAATATGTTGTATTTGTTCAGTGTAACTTCGATATTGTTTCCTTTTTTTTGTAGTACAAAAATGAATTGAACAATAAACAAAGTGTATATGAGGTTTTGGGGATTCCGATAATGACGTCGCGTTTGCGCATCCTCAAATTTTGGCCGTCAACACTGCGGCCATTCTGCTTTTGTTTGCGTTTGATGATCCGCATCGTGATAAGATTTCAATCATATTCGCGACCCTTTTTAAGAACAACAAAATACTCAGAAATTGAAATTCTTTCAGATTAAATAGAATCCAATGAATGAACACAAATAAGGACGAAAACAAACAACAAATTGATTGATTTTATGTAATCAACATAAAGAAACTATTTGAACCTATATGTCCGTAAAAACTTACCTTGTTGCAGATTAACTAAATCCTCTTGATGCATGTAAATGTTTGTATTTAATTGTTCACACCAATTTGGACACTCCTTATTTCATCATGTTTAACCACCCATTGTTTAATTGCCCCTTCATCACAAACCGATTATCTCGATATGATCGGATACTGTCCAGACAATTACTAAGAAAACAGGGTGTCATAAACCCAGGGACCTATATTTGTATGACTCAGTATGGGGTCATTAACCACATGTGTCTGGTCATTAAACACAATTTATGATACCTCCGTGTCATCTCTTGGCATATTAAGCCAAACACTTAACAGTTGCTTTAATAAAACATTTGAACATATTTAAAAAAATAGGCGTACATTTGTCCGAAATGGATTAACAGGAACTATTAAGTATGTATATTAACCAGTTTAAACATAACACTTAAGTGTTTTATAATTAAATACATTTAAAATATTGTAGAAATTTACTGCTACACAATTATCGTATTTAACGGGCACCTGCAAATGTAAACTCCGATGTAATAACGTGTAAAGATCGTGCGTTTTTGCAGTGTTCGAAACATCATCGTGAAAACAAGCAATCGCGTTTGATCATAATACGGATATAAAATACTTGGGTAAAATAAATGTATAGATTATGGTATAATAAAATGCCAGATTTGTATCCCTCATTATCACTACAAAAGAGTTTTCAATATAGATGTGCATTCAAAGACAGTTCAATTCGCAAAATATGCAGGTGTTTTTTTCCATTTGAATGCTAAAATTTATTAATATTTTCATTAAATGTAAACGAAACGAAAATTCATTCAATGTAAAAGAAAATTACAACTACATTTGAAGATTGTAATGTATTGCGCTATTTTAGGGCTTTGTTTTATAACTGATTCAATGCACCTCTTACACTAAATTTCGATCGCTAATGAAAAATAACACTATCGCATCCACACCACTTATAATTATAATCAAATTATTATAGGTTTTATTATTTTTTAAATATCTGTTAAGTACTTTCTGTGTTATTAGCGATTTCCGCCATCAACATCGCAATCAATTTTCTGGGAGCCGCCATCTTGAAACGTTCGCGCCGAACTTATCGTTCAATAAGACCGAATCGCAAACAAACCATCATTGGCGAACGTTCGCTGTAACTGAACGCACTACTGGTAACCTAATATCCCAAAAGATATTAGGCTAGATGACCACGTGACCTCGAATATCCGTCAGTTGCTATCCGCGCATGCGCATGCATGTTCTATTTCCTATTAATAAAATATCCTTTTTTTCTATTCATAAAATACTAAATCCATGTAAAGAACTGTTTGTTTAAACATTATAATTTAAACAGCATAATTTCATTGTATTGAATTAATAACGAGTAACTCGATTTCTGTGTGTCTTAACAAGATGGAAGCTAGCCTAAGCGCTTTGCCTGACGTGACGTCACCATGGTTTTTTCGCGCGTGATGTTTACCATATTTAATATTTAAACACAAAATACTCGAAAACTAGATATTTTAGAAACATTTCAACGAATGTTGTAAATGTGACAGAATAAATAGAATAATAGGTTGGTGACGTGGATGGAGAATAGTTATCTGGCTCGTCGGAGGATCTTATCGGGTTCGCCGAAATTCCTCCGACTTGCCTGATAACCAATCTCCATCCACGTCACCAACCTTTTATTCTCTATCTATGCTAATTGAAATCAGTTAGTTATGTTATGTACAATATTCAATATGCATTTACAGTAATCTCCAGAATGGTACATGCATACATCTTTAGATGCATATATTTTCATATGATCTTGGACGAATGAAGTCTGCAAAATCCCTCAAAGTTGGTTTATGTTATTGAAACAGCTAAACAACTAATATAAATAATACGTTTTATATTATTCAAAGTATATTTTGCATTATATTATTAAAATCCGTGTTTGAATTGTAAACGGTGGTGAAACACCATATGAAAAACTAACATAAATAAATAAGTAATGTTATCATTGGCAAAGTACGGCTCAGGTGTTTTTGTCTGATGAAATGCATTTAAAAAATCTACACAATCGAAAACAGATTTTTTTTTAGGCCACGGTCTTTCTAAGCAGTGTTTAACTCTCGGTGTTTTATTTGCGTAGCATGTTGGTTACTTTTGAAGAGCTCGACTATTTTCCCTTCAAACTCCTTTTTTGACGGCGCTAGGCTGCATCAGGCGAAAATATGACAGCAACTCTTAATTAATTAACGGTCAACTCTATCCAGACCCTTTGAATAATTTCGCTTTACATGTAATGTCAATCTGTGGTTGCGGTCTACATATTTTTTTTCACAGTTACATGCCGATTGTATCATGTTTGAATTGTCCAAGCCAATGGGCTATGTCAGAGCTATAAGGAGCAACACTATTTAGATACTGTAACGGTTTCGTGCCGTCGGTTATCACCCCCTGTACGCCGATAATCCCAACTGAGTAGGATAATTCAAACTGAAGAAAAAATCGAGACAGAAATAAAGACTCCAGTCATTAATTTCTAAGAACACTTTTACTTAAGGTAAGTTGTGACATAATAAACGTTTCTTTTTGATAAAATATTAATTGCGGTATACAATGCGCTAATAAACCCATAACAATTAAAACCAACTACGTCGAAATAGAATGAATATGTTTGAAATTCTGGAAAAAGTAAATGAAATTGTCGAAAGTTTTAGGCTTAAAACAATTATAATCGAATGATTGTAATGTTTAAATGCTTGGACTTATGTATTAACCTTTCATATATGCATGTTAGAAATTTGATTGGCGTAAATGCTCGAAAACGCAATATATTCGTATTTGTTTGGGACAAGAATATACAAATGGGATAATGACCTAACTAGTGTATGGATATTTCCAAACTTATATTTGGAAGTCGATGGATAATGACCAAACCGCAATATTTCTTTATGTAAAGATCTATGTAAAATGAACATTCTTGTAAAATATTTCGAGACTTATTTAATTGCTGACAACAGAAGCATTTTAGCACAGCGTTAAACAATCATCATAAAAAGATTTTGTTTTCTTTTCAGGTTAAACAGAAGATGGAAAACTACAGGTGTTATAATTGTACAGAGTCCTTTAATTGCATGAAAGAAATACTAATCCATAACACAACTAACCATTACGTAGAAAAAATAATCAAAGTGCCTGCCCATCGCCAGAGAATGGCCCGTGTGAATAATTGGAATCGCATAAGAACAGGCCAAAAAACCTTTGCGTGTATTGTAGTAACGATAAACAAAATATATTTCATAAAACTGTATTTAAATGTTGAAAATAAATAAGCATTTTAATACGAATGCCTCTATCAGTCTGGTACTAACACATAGCGATATATTTAACACGATATATCGCCCTTGTGTAGGTAGCCCAAAAGGCGATATATCGTTTAAATATAACCTGCGTCGCCGCGACTGTAAAAAAAACTATCGTGTGTCGCCGCGACTGTCAAAAAACTATCGTGCGTCGCCGCCATTGTCAATAAAACTATCGTGCGTTGCCGCCACTGTTAAGAAAACTATCGTGCATCGCCGCCACTGTCAAGAAAACTATCGTGCGTCGCCGCTACTGTCAAGAAAACAAAATCTTGATATAAGATTTGTGTGTTTAGTGTCGCCCTTGATGAAAGAAGTGCGAAATTATAGATGGCATAATCCGGATTCCGTAGGGTACCGTACAATTCACTCGTAAATATTTTACTACTTCTTCAATTTTTCCCGCGCCGGCGAAAAGGGTCACGGGGAAAACTTTTTATTATTATTAAAAACAGAATTTACAGACATTTTTTAATATCTATGTCTGTGTATTGAAAAATCATTTAATATGGGTTTTTTTCAATGTGTAAATATATATTTCGGAAATTAAAATGCCATACCAAGCCGTCGATATGCTCCTCAAATATTTGTGTACCATTCGATGCAATCTTTCTGATATAATGTATAATGAATCAGATCAGTAATGCCTCAAATAATATTCGAAACCTGTAATATGGTGACAAATACATGAATCAGCGCGGCAAATGCCACTTTAACCTGAAGCTCCGACTCGAATCCCTTTAAATCAAGTGATTATAAATAACAAATAGCGCCATTTTTAAATTTCTATGCTTTTAATTATATCCAAAATGACATGGAACCCGTGTTATGGCACCTCTGTGTACGTAGAATGCAAATTTCGCATGCTTTTTTTACTTCTAATCTCAATTGTATATATATGCAAGTTCCTTTGAAATTGATTTCACTTATAACAAATAAATTAATGTTGATGTTCATTGAAAGTTTTTTTTTATTCCATTATACAAATCGTGTGTGTTTTGGTTATAAATGGTTGTTTTCAAAGAATAATATCCAACCTGTCTTTAGAAAACATGTTCAATACATCGCAGTTTGTGCATTATCCATTTTGAGCTGTTTATTATCCACAGAAATTTTCATATCAGTTTGTATTTATCCATAAACTTTTACACCCGTCCTGCAAACACATGATTTTAACACAGAAACACACTAGATGTTAAAAGTAAAATTTTAAAAGACATTCATAATATACTTTGGCATATCTCTGTTACAGTTTCGTTCGCTTTTTTGTCAATTAACGTGTCAACAATTCAACTTTATTATTTAGTATTTTATCGTTTTTTACTAGAAAACTATTTAATCATTGCAAAACTCAAAACGCATGTGTGTGTCAGACATTTATTATCACATGTGTAGAACAATTACGTCTTTATAGTTACTAAATTAGCAGAAATGATAAAATAATCACCTTCCTTTCAGTTTCACTTTCAGTTTCGGCCGACATTTTTTTCTTCAGTTTAAATTATCTAACTCAGTTTGGATTATCGACGTACAGGGGCAGGTTATACTGATTGCTTTCTATCAACCAGGAAGTTATTAGTTTATTAAATTGTTATTAGTCTATGAATATATGTCCCCTCACACCAAGCGCACATCACAGAAAGTCGTCGATGGGCCGATGAGATCAGATGGACATTTTATGACTTCCTGTCGAGGAAGTAGGCTTCAAACAACCAGCTTTTTCCCCTGAAATACCACTTTGAACAATAGAGACATGGCAATCAGCAATCCAATGTAACAAAATTTAAATTTTAAATTTGTCTTTGACAATCCATGCACATACTTTTGTTACAATATATTAATTTGTTAATTGTTTGATAGACAGGTACATATCGAAACCAGATGCACAGTGTCTCAACCAGAGTTAAACGTTTAACGCTTTTTTTTAAGTTTATTCATACATTTACAGTATAAACAGTCAGGTCAGTTGTGATAACAATGTTGATTATTTTCCAGTAAATTTTGCAGCTGGACCTTCTTTATCCAACTTGGAATGCAAGTTCATGTATAAGGATATAATCTGTCAACATGATATGCTTTTTGAGCCTTTCTTGACGACTGCTTTACTTTGCAAACGAGATCGTCTATCATCCTTGTGACAAGAAATGGTCCTTTCCATTCCACGGCTAGTTTGGTACTTACACCCACTTTTCTTGATGGATCATGCAACCATAAACCTGTCCTGGGAAAAACTTTTTCTTCTTTCATTGTTGTCATTGTGCTTCTTTTAATATAGAGCTGCAATCTTCAGGTGACTTCTTTCAATTTGTGCAACCTTTAATTTTCTTTATCAGCAGAATAACATAGCCAACAGCACTTGTTTCCAGTGTGTACAACTACTACTGCTTGCAACGGAAGACGAATATCCTTATCAAATACCATCTTGTTAGGGGTGACGGATGTGCTACTTTGAGATGAAGAGCGATACGCCATACATACTTGTTGCAGATAGACGTCCCAACAGGCTGGTTCGTCTTTACAGTATTACCACAGCTTAGCAAGAAGTGTTCTGTTAAATCTTTCTACCAGTCCATTTGCCTGAGGTCGTCTAGACGTGGAGTGCGTCTTTGAATACCAAGGAAATCACAAAGATCTTCAAGAAGTATCGATTCAAAACTTCGGCCTTGATCCGTATACACATGTAGGGGATTCCAAATCGACATACAGAATTATCCAAAAACGTTTTGCAACAGTTTTGGACTCTAAATCAGGTATAGCGAAACATTCTGTCTATTTGTTGAAACAGTCGATGATAACATGTATGTAGTGATTGCCATTATCTTCAACTGGAAGTGGTCCGAGTATGTCCATTTGCACAAGCTCCATTGGTTCGCCAACTAAATAACGGCCAAGTGGTGCTTTGCTTGACTTTCATGAAAGCTTGTTAACTGCACACACATCACATGTTTAACAACAATCTTTCACATTATCTGCCAAACCAGGCCAATATAATGCTTTTCTGATTTTGTACATGGTCTTTTCCACTCCAAGATGACCGCCACTGATAACATCATGATGTAATTTCAAAACAACATCACGTCGTTCAGCCGGCGTTACCAGCTGGTGTAAAATGTCCCCATTGTTTTCATCAAAATCGTTCACAACACACACGGACACATCTTCTCCCTGAGTTTCAACAATGCCTGCCACAACTCGACAACTTATGTCCTGCAAGCCTTGAATCCCATCAACAAACACTACCTCTGGCACATTGCATTTTACTTCTACAGGTGACATCTGAAAGCTCCTATGTGGTATTTTAACCCTCTCTTTCACGAGCACCCTGCATACACTCAGCCCTGTCTCTGTAACACAATCAATTGTATTACCATCCAGTGTGTGAAGTTTATGATTTTGAATGTCCTGGGATTTAATGTGGTTTCCCATAAAATCTTGTCTGTGTCACTATAGACACCGTTGTCTTTCGTTTTCATCAGATCACTGCAGTGACCAACCCGCAATGCCTTTTCATCTGGTCTGCATGGCACCTCTATTTGCTTAAGTCGATTTTTTTACTTGAACCGTCGCATCACGACCTATTGATGTGACGGTCTGAAGTTTTCCTGCTGCAGTCCTCGCCTGTTGTCTTTGATCGGACATACTCTGATGAAATGGTTTGTAGAACCACATCTGTAGCACGATCTTCCAGAGATTCTGCCTCTAATGGTAGATTTAAGTTTGTCCAATCGTTGCTCAATACGCTTAATGGAACGGGTAAACTGATCATAAGTTCCCTAATGTACCGGATGGGTTTCAAAAGATCTTTCTCTGCTGTTAATATATGTAACAACCCTAATCTGCAATCCTACACCTTGCCATGAACGTCCCAACACCTCTTCATAACGCACAACCAACTCCACAGCTTCACTAATTGTCTGGCACTTTTTATTCATTAAACGGCATCTCATCTCGGTAAAAACATTCTTATAAAAATGTTGTAATGCAAGCATTTCTTGTGTCTCTTGATCTAGTGTTGAATAGGCTTTCTGAGACAGTAGTCGTATTTCATCCCCAAAAGCAGCAATTGTTTCTGTATTTCCCCTCATTCTGTTTTGCATTTTTGAAAGCCATCTGTTCTGTTGTCTTTTGCTTTCAAACCTCTGTTCTAATCTGTTTGTCAGGAGTTTGTATGACCGTTTCTCTGCAAAAGGTAACGAACTGTAATGCATGCGCGCCTGCTGCTTAAGAGATGTAGCAAGGTATAGAAACTTCTCCTTTTCGTTCGATTGTGCAAGCTCTGTACAATCTTCGAAGTATGCGATGTACTGGTCCCAATCTTCATCTCCGGAATAAGGGTCTGGTTTAAAGTTTGGACGCGGTCCACGCCTGTAAAAGCCACCATATGCTTCGTCCAATGTGCCCGTTTGGTACGCTTGACCTTCCCCTCTTCCGTTCACGTTCACATTGACGTCAACTTCGGAGTCATACTGATAATTGTTGTCCGCCATTGTACGACTAATGTGGAAGTAATGGAACAAAGAAAAAGAACTTGAAAATTTGCGCTTTATTGTTCACAATAAAACATAGATCATATAAATTTACACAATAAGCAGTTAGGAAACGATCATCTACTTCTGTTTCCGTCTTTTACCGCCCCGGTCGTTCCGTTCTGGTGAAGCCGTTCTCGTTCTGGTGCAGCCTTTCCCGTTCTGTGCTCCGTTCTGGTGCAGCTGTTCCGTTCTGGTGCAACCGTTTCCGTTCTATAGCATCCGTTCCCGCTCTAATGTTGCCGTTCCCGTTCTGGTGCAGCCGTACCTGTTCTATTGCAGCCGTTCCCGTTATTGTGCAGCCGTTCCGTTTTGGTCAGGCCGTTCCCGTTTTGGTCAGGCCGTTCCCGTTTTGGTCAGGCAGTTCCCGTTTTCGTCGGGCCGTTCCCGTTTTGGTCAAGCCGTTCCCGTTTTCGTCAGTCCGTTCCCGTTTTCGTGAGGCCGTTCCCGTTCTGCGCCGTTTTCGTCCCTTGCTGTCCCCCGTGGTGACGACAAACAAAAGTTCTGAGATGCTAAAAGTATATTAGCATCCCACTTCTAACACCAATGAAACGGTTTCGTGCCGTCGATTATACTGTTTCCTTTCTATCAACCAGGTATTTATTAGTTTATTAAATTGTTATTAGTCTATGAATAAAGAATAAAGAAATGAAAACAGTGAGACCTAATTTTTTTATACTTCTCAAAATATTCTAACAGAAAACAACAAATGTATAAGAATATAATATACATGTAGTTACATTCTATCCGACATCCCAGTTCTTTCTTGATTGTATTATTAAAGTTGTTAAAAGTTTTAATAATTATAGATGTTGTGTGGCCGAAAAGTTGAATGTGTCGCAAGTCGTCTGCGACGCGTCTTTTATATGGATGCCCCATGATACAATTCCTCAGACTCCGTAAATGGTAATGCAACAGCTCCAACCAATAAGAATGCTCGAATCGCCGATTTGAACCTGTCATCCAATCAAATATGCGCGCAAAAGTGAACTCTTCAAAACGCTTCCGCATACCAAGAAATAGTTCCAAATGTTATATCTATGCTTTTCAATCAAATGACAATAACTTGAAATATACAGTAGCATATCATTAGCATTCATACAATAAGACATAGTTTACTGTAACCTTTAACTATATGGCGCAGTCTTTTGCTTAAATCATAAAGATAAAGTTATGACGTCTTTAAGCATGGTCGACACTGTTTATGAGTGACAAGGAAGTGATATTCTATGTGGAATTACAATCATGGGAACGAGGTTTAATAACTAAAGTTGTAAGCAACATTTAAGGATTATAAGGATTAAGCTGTAGATATAATGATATATGCATGAAATCTCATTTAACTGTTCAGCATTCATATGCCATATAATTCAGTGAACTGTCAGAATCTGTCAACATTCGGTGAGTAGGTCTTTGCCCATATCTTCATCATATTTTTATGCTCCCCAAAAATAAATAGTCGCCGCTTCGTCTGTCCGTGTGTGCGTCTGTCTGTCTGTCTGTCTGTCCGTCTGTGCACAATTTTTGTCTGGGCTATTTCTCAGCAACTAATGACCGGAATTCAAGAAACTTTATGGGAAGCTTCACTACCAAGAGGAGATGTGCATATTTCCAGCGGGTTCTGGTCGGATGATTTTTCACAGAGTTATGGCCTTTTGAAATTTTTTATAATTTTTTTTTGTCCCCCCAACTACTGTGCCCACAAGACGTTTCCTTTTATCTGAATATATAGTGCAATATTGTGACAAAAATACCTTTGAGGAGCATCATCCGTCTCCGACGGTTTCTTGTTGCTAATGTTATATGTTATGAAACAAACCTACATTTATTAGTTTTGCTTAGGATTACTTGTAGACCATTATATCACAATACTAATTCTCAAGCGTGACTATGCTATTTGTAACCGATACCAAGATTTGACATCCCTAGCCCTGTGCAACACAGGCTATTCTTAAGTTATTCCGTATGCTTTATTGTTTGGTGTTATTTGCAGTCTCTTAAATGGCTTATTTACTCGTCCGCCTTATACATTATAAATCTGCATTTTGTGTTTTATCTCCTCGATTTATTTGTGTTTTTGTTGCACTTTTCGTTTTCAGCAATTCAATTTCACATTTGTGTTAAAAACGAATATTCGGATTTTTAGCTGTTAAAAGTTTCTTGCATACATATTCAATCGTCTTTGGTAAGAAAGCGGGATAATTTTTTACTTATTTCATTGAGGCATGTTCAATGTATAATCTACTTGTGTCGTGATTTTCGTTTAGCGCATTTGGTGACACATGTTGTCATTGCTTTCTGGTTGTGGGTGTCTAGTTTTGATTTAATCATTGTGGTTTTGGTTTGATTCATAACTAATTTACAGGCTTCTTTTTCCCAAATATTTACGTATCTAAGAAGATTGTTTCTGTGGGTGTGTCGCTTGCTGTAGACAAAAGCGTCAGTTTACTTGTATTCATTTTTGCTGAAGTGAGCGTCTTGAAAGGTGTTAAATGTGGGATTATAATGTTGAAGCTTATACCAAAATGGTTGCCCTGTTGAATACCCAATTACTTCTTCTTCAAGCGTGACTATGGATCTGTTATGTAGGACACAGCAGGTGGACGGTATTTGCTCACGAGCTCAAAATATCATCATTTGAGAAAAAAACATCGGTGTATTTAGTATTCAAAAATTTATAGTTATCCAAAATTATTATTATATTTCATATGATTTAATACGCACATGATCAATGAAGTTCCTTCTTTTATATACCCACATTTCACATTTTTAAAACTTCAAATCGCACTGATTGCATGCGTTATTTTAAAATAAGTTACACATTTTGTTTTGTACGATACATTTGTTACGACAAATTTGAGCACACTTTGCCAAATTCTAAATAACATTTTAGTTGGTCGCGTTAGCGGCCGACTAAATTTGCAGAGCATGTTTTGCAAATCAGTATGTGCTTAGCTAGCTTAGATACGCTAAGGACTATAACTCACTATGCTAAGAACGATTACCGCTGCCTGTCTGCACTGTAGACGACGAATTCTTAGGAGCGTCTGCTATACTACTGCAGTGGGTGTGTTTACCAGCTTGTAAGTCGACATTGGCCAGTCTAGTGTTTATCATTGAAATCTGTAAAGATCGGCTGCTTTCAGGGAAAACGGGGCTTAATGCATGTCAAATAAAATTAGTCTGTGAACACTGATTAGCATGTGCAATGCGCAAAAGCTAATCAAGGACGACAACAGCGAACAACTTCGGTGCCTTCAGCGCTTTGATTTGTTATTTTTTCTTGAGGTATGTAGATTGATGTGATAAAGCATGTCGAGGTGTCTCTGTTACTACAAATTCAATGATATATCATCGCGAAAATAAATGACGAGTGGTAAAAAAATCGAGTAGCAAAGGTATCTCTATAGTTATGTCAGAAAGGGATTCATGTAAACGGCCAACGCACGCCGCTGAACGGTGGGCTTTTGCCCTAATACAAACATGTAACAAGCAAATAATTGCGTAATGAAACGATATAAACGCAAAACTACAATAAAGACATACAGAGATATGTTCGTCGTTTTATGATAATGATAACACATTCGTTGATATTTTTCAGTTCTTTCTCGACGCAAGAGCTTTATTTCTGAATCAGTAGTAAAAAGGACACTTACTCAGCTAGCAAGCTTTTAAGAGGAGCAAATTGAACTTCACGAGATAGACAAAAATCACGTTACATACCACTTTCTATGATAAAAATGAATAACTGATCAGTTGATGTTTTGCACTAAATAAATTTACATGTAAATTACACTGGGAGTGTAACAACTCAATGATGTATTGTTAAACAAAGATTTATAAACGGTTTAACATCACAACTTACTTTCCCTCTTGATGGTGCTATTTCTATCGAACATGTAGTTACTTATATAGTAAATGATTTTAAAAGTTAACATGTAACTGCAATGTATACAATTATAATGAGATTTTGGTATCGAAACGTTAATGGTAATGCACACAATATCCAAGATCGCCGATGGGAAAGTAAACCATGTACAATTTACGTGTCATTTTGGATATCATTGATATAATAACACATGGTTTAGACGAATTGAGCTCCAGTAGTTCACACCATGACAAAAAACAACAATACAAGGAACTCTCAAAGAGCGATCTCTTTACATTCCATAGGCAAACATATAACTTAAAAACAATGAACTTAAACATAGCGATTGCACACGATACATGACGGGAAATACTTCAAAGCAAAGTGATTGCACACGATGAACGGTGAGATAGACTAACCGAATAAAGGGGAATTGTTATACAATGTATCTCCAGTTCAAGCGTTCGTCGCAGAAGAAAACCAAAAACCACACGGTAAAACCATTTCTTTGAAGTTATGTGTCACGCCCCTTGAATGTAATTATGTAACAATGAATTACCTCACATGGTTTAAAAAAAACTCCCTGGATAAAAACATAGGCGTCACATCTACTACGTGACTTTTGTACAATTGTTCGGTCAAGGAAAGTGATGCATCGTCATTTCCTTAATATGGGAGCGATATTATGACACTGGTCATCGGGAATTTACAAAGTTGACCTCACACATTATGACGTCATCCACTGTCTACTGCTTGGACTTTCGAGCCTTGCCAAAGAGTATGATGAAGGCTATCAGGCGGTACCCAACCATCATGGCAAACAGCAGTCCCACATTCAGCCATACCTTCTCCTTCAAACAAGAACACATACATTTTGTAAAAGAATTTCAATTTCGCACGATCTTAAAACTAAAAGTTCTGTATGCGGTCTAAACTTAATCATATATCGTCTGGTCGAGAAAAATAATCAACTGAAGTAATCTGGTCCAGGCTTAGATGGTGTGTGGTTATGATTGTTTGGGAATGAAAAGAAAATACGAATGGGCGGACTTCGAATGTCTACACGCAATCTCCACGCAGAGTTGTCGTTCCTTGCTCTCACATAAATCTCTACGCGGAGGTTGATCTTGACGGGACATAGTTCAACTTAATGCCGTCATTCATGTGGTTCATAATTCGCTTCATTAATATTTTGCACCAGGCTCCTTTTCATTTACTAGTGAGAACAAGAACGACATCACTGTTTGCAGACTGGTGTTCTTTAAATACGATACAGTCTTAAATTAGTTTGGACACAAACAGAACTCCAAATCAGTGCTTTTAAACCATGTTTCATTAACGTACAAGACGATTCGCGCTACGACCCAAACGTACCTTGTCAAAGTTAAGGTAATTTAACACGCCCTCACCGCTCCTGAACAAGCAGTTTGGGTTACAAGTAGTACTATTGCCTGTCGCAGCTGGACACTCTGAAGATTGATTCAAATGTAACCTTTAATCTGTTAATATTTAGAAACACTAATACATCTTTACATAATTAGAAGAAGCATTTTATGTATGATTTAATGTTACTGATTTAAGTGCTCAAAATGGATTAAAATTATTAACTAAACATATTATTCATGGACCTGGTGTCTACCAGTGCAAGGTTTACTTACCTATGGAGTCGATGTTCTCCCACTGGTTGATAGCAATTAGCTCCATGGCATATTTGAACCAGGACAAATACTCGAGCCAGATGAAATACACGGGTATGGAACTGAAATACACAAGGTTAAATAGTGATCTCTAGAACCTTTTTTCTGAACTAAGGCGTAACTTAAACCTGGCCCAGAGCACGGTGACACAAGATAGACACTGATCACACTGATCAAGATCCATGAACATAATTGGGTCGTACTCTGTGAAAAAGGGGTTTAATGCATGTGTGTAAAGTGTCGTCCCAGATTAGCCTGTGCAGTCCGCATAGGCTAATCAGGGACGACACTTTCCACATTATCTTTATTTTTGCTAAGAAGAGACTTTCTTGAAACAACAATATTATAAAAGCGGAAAGTGTCGTCCCTGATAAGCCTGTGCGGACTGCACAGGCTAATCTGGTACGACACTTTACGCACATGCAGTAAACCCCTTTTTCAATGAGAACGGACCTTTATATTTTGTAAACTTCAGATAGCAATCGTAATTTGAACGTGCCTTTCATACCTTAGCTTCCAGATCCTGTCTGGTCCAGGAAACTGTGACTTACTCTGAGTTGAGGAACAATCCACCGAACATCAGAAGCGGGAAACCAATTACTTACAAAGAGTTTAGGAAATATCCACCGAACATCAGAAGCGGGAAACCAATTACTTACTCAGAGTTGAGGAAAAATCCACCGAACATCAGCAGCGGGATCATCAGCGGCGGAGCGATAGCCAGGGCTGTTCCAACATGGTTTACCGCAGCTGACACGATGTAGCCTGCAACGGAAATTACGTCATTAAAACACCTGAGCTTTTTATATACAAATAGATGCTATACAAGTTTATAAACATTGCTGTGATCCGTTGTATTGGTTGTTAAGGAAAATGTAAACCGTTGGTTTATTTTGGCAAAAAAAGGAATATAACTTTCTTGTTTTGTCATATTTCATGTATAAAATATTTATGTTTACAAAGAAAGAAGGAAACATAGTTTTAAATGTACAGTACCTTATGAGCTCGGATATTACCTGCCAAGGATCTGTAAAACAAGTACCTGAATACCTTACGAAAAACGACATTTTCCATTAATTGTTAATTCGGGTTAAAAATGTGTCCCATGGGGATGTGTGTATAAGACCCTAAATACCGATGAACTAATAGTCATACCTACCGAATGAGACCGCGATGTTTGCCACCAGGAGGATCACGCCTGTGAACACGCAGAACGCCTCGAATGACGCGTACAGGCCTGATAACGTAAGACAAATCAGGGATGTGATACAAGTCCTGTAGTAGACCAATATGCGTACAGTTGGTGAATAGCAAACTGTTCGACAAGAACACTTTCTTCGGGTCTTTTGTTGTACAAGTTAAATCTTGGAGCACACAATGGGATCATACATTAAGAGCGAGCTAATAGGTTTTTTAGCATGTAGTCTAATTAAATATATATTTCCAAAAATAAAAACAGATACTTTATTGATTATATCAACGTGTCAGTGACTAAAAGTGAAAAATTCTGAAAGTCAAATAAAATACAAAGGTAGCTATTCTTACCAATCATCCAGTAGGTGATGCTAGAGAAGAGGATAGGAATGAAGATGAACGATGGAAACTGAAACATGAACACACACTGTATTATTACAGGTATATAAAAGTTAAGTTTTACTCCATGAATGAACAATACACAAACTTACCATAAAGCATAAACGTATTGACAATAATAGGCCATGTCCTAATAGGGGTCTCCATGCACCCCCCCCCCCCCCCCCTGGGATTAATTTTCACCTATACCAAGTTGTTCAGTAACTCAAGTCAGTAAATTTTTTCACTTGTCCTAAAAGATAAATTCAATTGAAAGGGTTCATATCAACCAGTTTCCATGGCAACCGCCACTCAAAATTGGAAGACGGACCAGGGCGACTAATCTCTTCCTATTAGTTATTCAGTTGCTCATTGCTACTTTTACTTGTTCTTTTAATTTAAATACATTTTGTGTATACTGTTTAACTGTCTTTATCGACGATTCTGTTTCAGTATCACTTTCAACAGCGCCATTATCTTCTTCAAGGTCATTTGCCATGTCCTCCAATACATCAACAATTTGTGGCGGGATTATATCTCCATCAATCCAAAGAGGTTCAATAAGGCCTGTATCAGTGTTTTGGTCCATCCATGTCCCTCCGTTGCAAGTGGTATATCTGGATTGAGTATGTGTGACCTTATCCATATGCAAACTTGATAATTCACTCTACGGATGTGTTGCAGATGACATTGCTTACAGGGAGGCAACACTGACAAGTCTACATTTTTTTACGCATTTGGGCTATCATCACAGACCTCCTTTATTATAAGAAAACGCAATTTATCTACCAAGTCGGTTCTAGCATGTCCATACATGACACACGTGAATTTATCCAATTCACCCACTACTTCGTCTGCAACTGTCCAGATATTTCCTAAAGCAGCCATTGGAGAACCGGTTCATGGCCTTTTTTCCAACAACTTAATAGGTTTGATATGCCCCTTTCCTTTGAAAGCGCTTGTTTTGTCACAACCGCAGTATGCATGTATACCTAAAAATGCTGATCTGAACTCTTCAGTTAATCCCGTAGCTACTTCATTCATGTCAAATAGTTTTCTATGATTCCAGCACCAGTGTCAAAAAGTATCTTGCAACCGTCAATTAATTGAATGTAGTACAAAATTATGAAGAATATGTCATTGTCAGGGGTTCAAATTAAACAGCATATGGTAAAGGTCACACAAACCCGATATAGATATACCAGTTGCAACGGAAGGACATTTTTGGACCAAAACAGGCCTGATTGAACCTCTTTGGATTGATGGAGATATACTCCCGCCTCAAATTGTTGAAGTATTGAAGGAAATGGCAAATGAACTTGTAAAGGATAATGACACTGATGAAAGTGATACTGAAATGGAAAGAGTCGGCAATGAAGACAGTTAAACAGTATACACAAAATGTAAAAGAACAAGTAAAAACAGCAATGAGCAACTAAATAACTAATAGGAAGAGATTTTCCTTGTTTTTTATGTTTACCGCACCCACTTTTCGGGGTGTGTTAAATCTATTAAGCTTCAAGTAATGTCCTTTATATCTCTCTTTTTAAATATCTGCAAGTAGTGGCTTATGCTGACATTCACATATTTACTGAAAACAATCTGTACCTAAAATATTTCAGTCTATATTGTGATATTTGTCTATTTTTCCCCGATTTTGTTAGTTTCTCATTAATATTCATGAATATGCAAATGAGATAAATATATAATTTGGTCTTTACAATAAAGCACAATGTGTAGCCTTTGTTTAAGCACTAATTTGTTTGTATTACGACAAGATATAAAATAATAATGATGTGCCCTGGTCCGTTGTCCAATTTTGAATGGAGGTTGCCATGGAAACTGGTTGATATGAACACTTTCAATTGAGTTTATCTTGGAGGACAAGTGAAAAAAATTACTTACTTGAGTTACTGAACAACTTGGTATAGGTGAAAATTAATCCCATGGGAGGTGCATGGAGACCCCTATTAGGACATTGCCTATAAGTGCAACCATTTAATCTTAAGAAGCCATTGCAGCCTCATGACACAGTTACGTTATTTGTCTTGTTAAAGAAATGCACACTATATTACATACAACAAATTTAAACCTCGATATCAAGCGAAAAAGATGTGTTCTTTTTTATTTCTGTTCTTCATATATCAAACTGTAGTATATACTTAAAATTTTTAAATTAGATTCCTTAGTTTCTTTCTAAACACTTCATATCAGCGATGAGGAAAAGCAAATAAACGGCACCATTGAAACCATCCCTGAATTCAACAAATACTATTTTTGCAAACAAAAGTGCAGTGGAAATTCCATTCACAAAACCTTACCTCTGCGAGAACCTTGCATATAAAGTAGATATCCACTCTGTACAGACCGATTCCGTACTCGCGCATGAATATCGGAGTCTCCAGCGGGAAGGACTGAAATCATCAACATATATTTGTGACACAGCTACATTTTCGCTAAGCGCCATTTGCTGCAAACAAAAAAAAAACCACTGAGATGATAACGCTTGGTCTGGATTAAATACTCAGACTATAACGCACGGAAGAGTTGGGCCGGACGTCTATAATCGCTCCACTGCCGGCATAACGGTCCGAAGGCCTTTGACCTAATTGCCATTATGCGGCAAGGGCCGATTATAGACGTCAGACCCAGCTCTGCCGTATGTTTTCGTTTATAATACATATCATCATATCTCGTGTGACGTAATTTCAATGACGAAACACACCAGTTGACTCTCTTGATTTAAGGAGAAACAGTTCGAACGTGGTGGTTTCTTTAACAGTAAAATGTATTTAAAGAAAAGCATCGATCGGATATGTGTCAGGCATAATTGGGAACTTCGAAAAGAATAAAATAAATTGCTCCGACCAGTTATTTGATTTCGTAAATCGTTTTGGGTCAAAATGGTTAGCATTCGATAAAATGTTTCCAATAAAGAGTGTGGTTTAAACAAAAATTAAGATAAAGGGATGGAAGAACAGAAAATGAAAGCACATATCGTTGTATTTTTTATATGCCGTGGATTAATGTTAGAATTGGGGTAAGCGTGTCGTTTACTTAATCTTGTATTTGATGACTCCTGTTCCAGATCAAAAAAAGTCATAAAGCTAACCTTCAGTTTATCTTCAGTTGCAATCGTTATTTGTATTGTCTTAATGCCATACTACTTGTATGTTTGATTTTTTTGCGATTATTTCGTTCATTTGCGGCCTAATTGTATTTTATCACTGTTGGCTAGGACTGAATGTGGACGCCATTTCGTTCAGTTGCAGCCGCGCGATCCGATTATTTTCAGATATGAAAAATCGACCCTTCTCGTTTCCCCGCAAGATACGAATAACAACCCGCTCACGACGTGAATTGGTTACCATTTATTTAACATGTCATCCTTTTTTGTTTCTTCTCTAAAATTTATGACCGAAAATGCTTTCCGTACTTTATTTTTCAAATGATTACACAATATATGACGTATTTGCGTTACATAATATCTGTGATGAAACACATCAGTTGAAGCATGACTTTGACTTTAAGGGACAACCATTCGGACGTAATAGTTTATTAACCAATAATATATTTTAGACATGCATCGAACGAATCCAAAATGTATTTTGAAATGAGTTTTTATTTGTTACTATTTGTAATAACGATATGATATATTGATCTAAAAAACTATTAGATTCAATTAATGATCAAATCAATATTCGTCCACTGTATTTTGTCATATTTGTTTAAAATAATGGTTTCTTCATAAAATAAACTTCAACAGAAATATTTTTCAATATGATTTCTACTCGAAATGAGCGTTCATCAAAACAAGTGTGGACTGAACATTTCGCACTAGAACAAAGTGTTTGAGCCTGTAGTTTAATGATTCACAGCTGAGATGAGACTTCGGGCGGCATAAGCGTCATATCCACAAAAATCGCCTACCGTACACAAAAACTTAACCTTTCCCACGCAGAAGCCAAGTGAAAATGGCTATGTGCAAACAGCATAAAACCAGAACAGCATGCGAGTAACTCGCAGTCTGTTCTGGTTTTATGCTGTTTGCTGCTCATCAGTATCTATGGGTTGGAAATGAAGCCTTTACAACTCGAATCTGGTAAGAAAGGTCTTTACTTAAATTTAACTTTCTAAGGGACTACACATGCGTCAAAATCCATACATTTCTTTTATACCTAATGTTAAAATATGACCTTTCTGCAGTGTTAAAATAACAGCAGTGAAAATAAACAAATTGTTTTTTCATCGGTGAAAATTCTATTTTTAGATGATCATATCAAGATTTTTATGATCACGAGTGAATTAAACTCGGAATTCTAACGGATCCAACAAATTTTCTTTGTATTTTAAGCTTTTTTTCACCGTTTATTTACATTGTAAAAGAGTTTAACTGGAGAATATCGCTGGAATAGTGACTTCATTGCGTCGAAAAATAACTTCATTTTGTGTATTAAAATGTACTGAGGCACGCCACTGGAAAAGGGTAATTTTTCAGGGAAAGGGAAACAGCTGTTAATGATTTTCTTGATAAAGGGACATAACAGAAACTGAAAATTTGTTCATGTCAGTGTAAGATCGTTTGTTATTTCACTCGTGATCATAGAAAAATAATATTTTCACTCGTGACTGCGCCACTCGTGAAATAACAAACGATGTTACACTGACATGAACAAATATCCTGTATGTAATGTATCTAAGTGGTAAAGCGTTAAATAATAACTGATGTTGATAAGAACGTACGTTAAGAACACCGAAGACATTCGAGAACGTCATGTTGGTGAGCATGAGGAAAAGAACACCATTGATGTTCATTACTCCCTGTTGGTCGATGTCGAGTTGTAGATAGATTAGCCCGAGCATCAACCCCAGAAACTGAAAAGAGTAGGGATAAACAATATTCATTACGGTCGCATATTAATACAAGTGTCCGGCAAACCGCCTTGAAAGATTAGTAATAACTGAACTCGTATTCAAATGCAATAATTATGCGAACCAAAATTGTCTTGGGACATTTAATTGGTACAATCCAAACAGAAGAAAAAATAACCATACTAGTTGCAAAAATACACATATTTTCTCCACCTTTTTGATTGTCTAAATAATAAATTGAATGTTTTCGAAACTATCCATTTAGGCTTCCACTTACAGTTAACGGTCATATATGAATGTGGTTGTTAAGTGTACTTTGCAAACCATAAAATTTAAAATAAAATACGTATATAAATTATTCACGAATAATACACCTGGCAGAGATGAGCGAGAGAAAGGGGGGGAGGGGTAGTATTATGTGTATGTGTGTGTGTTGGGGGTGGGGGGTTAGTAATTATGTTGTATGTGTGTGGTGTTGGGGGTGGGGGGTAGTAATTTTGGGTATGTGTGTGTGTTGGGGGTGGGGGGGGGGGTAGTACTTATGTGTCTGTGTGTGTGTTTGGGGTGGGGGGGGGGGTTAGTACTTATGTGTAGTGTGTGTGTTGGGGGGTGGGGGGGGGGGGTATCAGGGTATACTATGTGTATGTGTTGTGTTGGGGGTGGGGGGTTAGTACTTATGTGTATGTGTGTGTGTGTGGGGGTGGGGGTTAGTAATTCTGTGTATGTGTGTGGTGTTGGGGGTGGGGGTTCGTAATTTATGTGTCTGTGTCGTGTGTGTTGGGGGTGTGGGGGGTTAGTCGATCCTTCTGTGTCTGGTGTGTGGTGGGGTGGGGGGGTCGTCCTTCTGTGTCTGGTGATGTGATGTTGGGGGTGGGTGGGGGGGGGGGTCGTAGTATGTGTCTGTGTGTGTGTGGTTGGGGGTGGTAGTCCTTATGTGTATGTGTGTGTGTTGGGGGTGGGGAGGGGTAGTAATTCTGTGTATGTGTGTGTGTTGGGGTGGGGGGGGTAGTCCTAGTGTATGTGTGTGTGTGTGTTGGGGGTGGGGGGTTCGTAATTCTGTGTATGTGTGTGTGTTGGGGGTAGTAATTATGTGTCTGTGTGTGTGTTGGGGGTGGGGGGGGGGGGGTAGTAATTGTGTATGTGTGTGTGTTGGGGGTGGGGGGGGTTTAGTAATTATGTGTATGTGTGTGTGTTGGGGGGGGGGGGTTAGTAATTATGTGTATGTGTGTGTGTTGGGGGTGGGGGGATAGTAATTATGTGTATGTGTGTGTGTTGGGGGTGGGGGGGTTAGTAATTATGTGTATGTGTGTGTGTTTGGGGTGGGGGGGTAGTAATTATATGTATGTGTGTGTTGGGGTGGGGGGGGGTTAGTAATTATTTCAAGTCAGACACTAACATAAAATACTCACAATTGTCTGGATGACCCTAACTCGGAGGAGCATGGGTTCTCTGTATGTGGTCTTCCAGGAGCGCGCAAACACCGCCCTGAACTGCTGGAAAAATGAGGCCTCGTAGCGTGACGTGCCGCTGAACGCTTCCTCGATCTGTCGAATAAAGACATAATGCAATTATTATCATTATCATCATCATCATCATCATCATCATCATCATCATCATCATCATCATCAATCAATCATACTCAGTAGCGAAATCACAACAAAAGCAAAATCACATCTTTCATGACACAATAATTTTAATCAGCAACTTCATCATAAGCAAAAGAAACACATTATCTTATTTATTTTCGCCTTACTCTCCATCATCATCATCATCATCATCATCATTTTCATAAACATAATCACGCTCATAATCATCAAAATACCATCTTCGTTGTCATCATTATTGGAATAGTCGTCGACATGATTTGCTATGTACTGCGAACTTATACGCATTGTGACACGCTTTAAAGCGTAGCACATTTTAGCGACGTGACACAAACAACGTTTACATTTAAGCAAGGTTAGATTCTAGTTGGGAGAACGCCCGTGTCAACTAAGTGCTAACGGCACGTTACTTGACGCTACAACATGGCTTAAAGCATGACTACTTACAATGATTCCTTCTTCTTTAGGATTTTCTGACACACTTTTTATATCTTGAACAATCTCCTTGCAAATCTGAGACTCGTCGAATTTATCGCAGATTTGCTGAAAAAAAATAACGATTTTTTTTCATAAACAAGTATTTATATTTATTTTAAGACGCGTTTCTTTGTGACGTAAAATAAGCCGTTTTCAAGATTACTTTAAGCTACTTTAAATTGTTTTTCATTTGCACATACAGACATATCGATAAATGTGAATGATTTAAAAAATCTTCAAAATATGACACAAATATTAACCCTACTTATATTTCTTCTTGATTAATTGCGTATTTATTTGTTTTTCTCTGTTTGCTTAAAATATGAAAAAGTGTATATCAAGAAGGCTTCAAATATGTACACGTGTATATCAAGAAGGCGTCAAATATGATAATGTGTATATCAAGAAGGCTTCAATATGAAAATGTGTTTATAAAGAAGGCTTCAAATTTGATACTGTGTATATCAAGAAGGCTTCAAATATGATAATGTGTATATAAAGAAGGCTTCAAATTTGATAATGTTTATATCAAAAAGGCTTCAAATATGATAATGTGTATATCAAGAAGGCTTCAAATATGATAGTGTGTATATCAAGAAGGCTTCAAATATGACAAGAGCACCGCATAACGGGTGCCAACGCTCGACTGCGGATGCAGTCTTGAATAAATGAAAGCTTTTCAGATTTTTATTAGATTTTTTTTAGAGGTCACAGTGACCTTGACCTTCGACCTTGTGACCCAAAAATGGGTGTGGCGTGTAGAACTCATCAAAGTGCATCTTCATATGAAGTTTCAAAGTTGTAGGTGGAAGCACTTTGATTTTAGAGCCAATGTTAAGGTTTTATCACGGCGGACGGCAGACGCCGGACGGCGGACGACAAGCTGGCTATGACAATACCTTCGGGTTTTCTCCGAGCTAATAAAATGTATATCAAGAAGGCTTCAAATATGATAACGTGCATATCAAGAAGGCTTCAAATATGATAAGTATATCAAGAAGGCTTCACATATAATAACGTGTATATCAAGAAGGCTTCAAATATGATAATGTGTATATCAATAAGGCGTCAAATATCATAATGTGTATATCAAGAAGGCTTCAAATATGATAATGTGTATATCAATAAGGCGTCAAATATGATAATGTGTATATCAAGAAGGCTTAAAATATGATAATGTGTATATCAAGAAGGCTTCACATATGATAAATATAAAGAAGTCCTACTGTGAATAACTGAATGGCAACGACCGATATTGGAGCAAACTGCACGTCCTATAAAAAGTATTTTAAAAATCGGAATGGACCTTGCATCTACATAGATAAACAAAGCGTATGTGAGAACATATAGGTTACCTCGATTCGCGCTTTACACTCGGTCTCCTTGCCGGGCCTGACAGCCATGGTGTGGATGTAGAAGTCGGCGGGGTTAAAGTTCATGGGGCATGGGAACCCGATCCTGTAACACAAGCATGTTCGGAATGATCGTATGGAGATAATTGCCTGCAAGTGTTATAAGTCTGCATCATATTTGAAATAAGTTGGGGTCGTGCTCTCTGAAAATGAGGTTTAATGAATGTACGTAAAAGGTCGTCCCACAATAGCCTGTGCAGTCCGCACAAGCCAATCACGGATGACACTTTCCGCCTAAACTTGATTTTTGCTAAATGGAGACTTTCTTGAATCGAACAATGTCATATAAACTGGAAGTGACGTCCCTAATAAGCCTGTGCGGATTGCACAGGCATCTGGGGCGACACTTTACGCACATGTATTAAACACCCTTTTCACAGAGAACGGCTCCTTGCTAGTTACAGTCACTGGCGATGTTCAAATAGCACAGTCTACATCTGCTTTATATGCGTAGTAGGTTTTTAGAACAAACGCTCAAAGAGGAGGGCCACAAATCAAAATTAAATCCACGACATGCTATGATAACGAGTGCGATACTTCACGCATTTTAATAAAACATATGTAAATGAAGAACGTTATGTAAAAGAAACGTTCAAATACGGACTTTATTCACAAGAAAAAAACTGTAGCTTAATGCGGAAACACAAATCTATGGACTTTTTGATTTTTTAAAATAACAAATAGCATTATTAAAAATACCGTTTACATTTGCTTTTTTTTTCGAAACTTAGTACTTGTATGTCCGATTTTGTAATGAACCTAAGCTGTATGTTTACATAATCATTTAAACTAACACAATTCGACCACAAATTGGTAACCCTATATATGTCGATTAAGTCAATTATGCAAAAATTAGAATACATCAACGTGCACATAGGATTGGAACGGTGTTGGGATAGTATAATACAGTGTTTTTTTGACCGAAAAAGTCCATAATATAAGCCAAATGCAATAATAGTAACAAAGGTGTCAACTAAAAAAATCTATTTTCTGACAGCCATCATTCTGAGTCCTATTGCATTGACATAAAATAATACAAATCAACAACTTTGGAATGTAGACGTAGCTAAGACATTGATCTATTAATAACAATAACCACTTTTAGCAAAAGGCATTGAAAATATTCATTTGAAGATCTTCAATAACTTGTCCTTTTTTGTAATGTGTGTCGATTGAACAATCTCCACCACTCACCCCTTGTAGAAGTCAAGAGCCTGTTCCGCTTCTCCCATGAACGCCACTCGTCCCTCCGCCATGACAATCACGCTTAAAATAAAACATACCACCACAAAATGTAAGTTAAATTGACCTTATTGTAAATTTAAAAATAGTGTTTGTTTATTGTTTATAATATGCCGCTAAACAACTATTCGAAGTTCTGATGCGAACGAATTAAACAACAAAATAAATCTCCGTAGTTTTAATGTAACCCATTGGAGTGACAAGATGTGTTCATTAACCGATCAACAATTAATAATCTATTATTCTATTTATCCCACCTTTTATATAGTAAACCTTTTTATTTAAACAAAATTAGTTTAACTGGATAATTGCGCTGGATTTCTGACGTCATTTTGTCGAAAAAATGACGTCATTTCGTGTAGTGGTTTATAGCAGAAATTTAATCAACGGGGCTTTAATAAACCGAATACGCTGTAAAAGTGGGATAAAATAAGATTCCGGACTGAAACACTATTTGTATTCAATTATTGGGTAGTTAAACAATAAAAAATATATTCTTTGTAAAATTTGTTTCTCGCAATAGAATAGAGTCGTTTGTGTGTTCACATTTGCGACATAATACCCTTGCTAATCAAAGATTGAAAACAGGTTGACGATGGTGCAAATTCGGTATTTACTTGTGTCCAATTTCTATAATATGTAAAAGTACACGTACTGATCGAAGAGAGCGAACACCTCGGAGCTGGGTTGGTGGATGGTGCAGATGACAGTCTTGCCGCGTTTTGCCGTCTGCTGCAATGTCTGCACGATGTTCTCTGCCATGTACGAGTCCAGACCGGAAGTGGGCTCGTCACAGAACAACAGCGGTGGATTGGTAAGAAACTGCATTTATGTAAACATTAATAAGTCCATCTCTATTTGATATAATTTGAAATTCAATAACATCCGCAATGTATTACAAAATGATTCAAACAGTGATACTAATCCATAACAGGTCGTAATGATAAAAGAGGGCATATAAATTTTAGTGCACATACATTTTAATACAACGTGTTTGCTAAGAAGAGGTAAACGATAGTTTACACGGTTCGGGTTTTTCTCGAATGCCGTTTCTTAAGACCGTAGGGTTTCGTCCAGGATTTAAAATTCGCGTTATTTTTTTCGAGACACAAATACCACATACTTCTGAAGCGAATGAGAGCCGCCGCATCTCTCCGCCGGAAATTCCCTTGATGCGACCCGGATTTCCGATGATGTTGTCCTGACACTTGGTGAGCCCCAGCTCTTTGATCACCTCGTCAACGCGCTCGATACGGCGCTCCCGCGTCACTTCCGCCTCCATACGCAATAGGGCCTGATATGAAATGTAGGTTATATGTAGGGAAAAACGTAATATGTAATATAACGGAGCAGCGCCTTTCTTCATTTTGGTTCCATCTGCCTTCCACTTGGTCAACATAAAAATGGCAAAATTTCTAGAAATGTAATACATGTTTGCTTTTTTCAATGCCAAGACGTTATTAAAGACGTTATAAAGCCATATCGCTACTGCTAAAATATGAAATGCCATAGTTTTTGTTATTTCCGTCTAGATAATGCACGTGCATGATTCCGTATTCCACCATGCTCAATGGAGCAATCTGTACAATATGTGTTCTTATATCTTTCACGTATGTGTTGATAATACGTGCACATGTACGAGCATTCAACAAAACTATATAACAAGAGCTGTCAGAGGACAGCGCGCTCGACTATACGAGTGCTTGACAGTATAACGTAAGCCATCATGGGGAAATTGTTAATATTCAATAATTTATTAGACGATCTTTCAAAAATAAAAAAGGAAAAAAAAATGTTGTTTTTTTTGGTGGGGGGGGTAGGGGGTGAGAGGGCGGTATAATGTGTGGTGGGGTAATTTAATGTTTAAAAAAAATAGGGGGGGGGGGGGGGTAGGGGGGTGGGGTGAGAGGGGGGTATAATGTGGGGTGTGGTAATTTATTAGATGATGTTTATAAAAAAAATTGGGGGGGGGGGTGGGGGGAAGGGGGTGGGGGATGAGAGGGGGGTATAATGTGGGGTGTGGTAATTTATTAGATGATGTTTAAAAAAATTGGGGGGGGAGGGTGGGAGGGTAGGGGGGTGAGAGGGGGGTATAATTGGGGTGTGGTAATTGATTAGATGATGTTTACAAAAAATATAAAAATTTAAGGGGGGGGGGGTTGGGGGGAGGAATTCTGGTAGGGGCGTGGGGTATTGTTTGGGTGGAATCCATTGTGGTATTCAGGTAAGTGTTGTTTTGTCAAAGTAATAATAAAATGTGATCATAAATAAAGAAGTTATGGCAATTTAAGCAAAATGTTCAATTATCTAAGTGTAAAAGGGGCCATAATTATGTCAAAATAATTGATACAGTGAGTGGTCTGCTCTTTTTTATAGGTTGGGGTCATGTTGGTAAACAAGCATGCAACATGCAAAAGCAATCTGTCAAAGGATATAGGAAATATTTGGGGTAGTACGCAAACTTTAACATAGATTTATCAATAATATGCATATTCTAAGTATAAAAGGGGCAATAATTATGACAAAATGCTTGATAGAGTTGTCTGCTCTTGTTTATAGGTTGGGGTCATGTTGGTAAACAAGTATGCAAAATATGAAAGCAATATGTCAAGGGACAAAGAAAATATTTGGGGTAGTACGAAAACTTTAACATTTGGATGCTTACGCTAACGCTGACGCTGACGCAGACGCCGACGCCAGGGTGAGTAGGATAGCTCCACTATATATATTTCATATATAATAGTCGAGCTAAAAATGTGATCATAAATAAAGAAGTTATGGCAATTTAAGCAAAATGTTCAATTATCTAAGTGTAAAAGGGGCCATAATTATGTCATAATGCTTGATACAGTGGTCTGCTCTTGTTTATAGGTTGGGGTCATGTTGGTAAACAAGTTTGCAACATATAAAAGCAATATGTCAAATGATATAGGAAATATTTGGGGTAGTACGCAAACTTTAACATAGATTTATCAATAATATGCATATTCTAAGTATAAAAGGGGCAATAATTATGACAAAATGCTTGATAGAGTTGTCTGCTCTTGTTTATAGGTTGAGTGATGTTACTAAACAAGTACTGGTATGCAACATATAAAAGCAATATGTCAAGGGACAATGAAAAAAAAGGGGTAGTACGAAAACGTTAACATTTGCTGCATATTCAAAGTGGAAAAGGGACCATAATTATGACAAAATGCTTGATAGAGTTGTCTGCTCTTGTTTATAGGTTGGGGTCATGTTGGTAAACAAGTATGCAAAATATGAAAGCAATATGTCAAGGGACAATGAAAATAATTGGGGTAATACGAAAACTTTAACATTTGCACGCTAACGCTAACGCAGACGGTCACGCCGACGCCGGGATGAGTAGGATAGCTTCACTATACATATTTTATATATAATAGTCGAGCTAAAAAGCAGATTATATGGGTACGGTCAAAGACCTATAGAAAACATGTATTTTATAGGTCTTTGGTACGGTCTATACTGGTTCATCGAATATTCGTAAATTACATTGTTTATGTAATCTGATTTTCGTACGTCTTTTAACACACGCGGATGCTTTACAATCTGCGAATTTAAAAACAAAACTTTGATCGAAATGTATTAATACCCGGAACGTAAGGTGTTCTTTGACCGTCATTGTCGCTATAAATAGATCATCTTGCGTGACGTAAGCCGAGATGTTCCGAATTCCTTGACCCACATCGACGCCATTGACCCGAATTTCGCCTGCTGACTTCATAACCTCGCTGTTTGTTCGTGACGTCAGCGTATTTAGTAGTGTCGTTTTACCGGAACCACTTAAAAACCGAGTTTATTTTAATTTAGACAAAATGATTCAGAATAAAATTAATGTCATCATATACCGGCATTTGAAATATCGAAATAATATACCTGTTGTTGTATCTTTTCACGTTCTGCTAATCGCAAGTAAACAGATCTATAATATTTTGTCTTAAATGTGTGTTAAGTCCTCATCTATTTATTACAGAAAAAATATTTAGAATGTGTCACAGGCACATATCAAATATTAACACACAACATTTGTATCACATCTTTTCTATGCAGTAAACAAATAACGACCCAAAAAGACAAATGGTGGCAAACAAATACATGGTTGAAGATTGTATAAAGTGAAACAGTCCATATATAAGTATATCATTTAGGTGAAAATTGCTTGACCTTAGTGACGTCTATATCTGCCTACCTTGCTCCGATGATAGCAACAAGTGTCCCTGGTCTCACTAGGCCGCACACTGCAATATGGATACTTTATACTAATTATCTGTGAAAAGGTGGTGTAATACCTGTGCGTGAAGTGTCGTCCCAGATTAGCCTGCGCAGTCCACACAGGCTAATCAGGGACGACACTTTCCGCCTATACTTGATTTTTGCTAAGAAGAGACTTTCTTTAAACGAAAAATATTGTAGAAGCGGAAAGTGTCGTCCCTGATTTGCCTGTGCCTCTGGGACGCCACTTTGCGCACAATTATTAAACCCCTTTTTCTATATTATAGAACCACAGGGTGACACAAATACATGTATGTGTCCTAGGTAGCATAATATGACCTTTACTCTGTATTCCGACCTTTATAAATAGCTTCATGAAAGCAACTATTTTTTAAAGTAAATTAATGTTGATCTCCATGCGCGTTAAGTCTAACAAAAATGTGTCAATTATTTAGATGGGCGCGACCATTTTTGATATAAGTAGTTTAATAAAACTAATACTGATTAAGAACCTTATGTATTTTGAGCTATATTTTGTACAGTTGATAATAAATCAGTGCTTAAGTTTCATAGAAAGTTGAGTTTATGAATGTTGAGAAATGAAACTCCGTAAATCAAATGCAAACGTTTGAAACTTTGTGATAAAGCCGGGCAAAGCCAAACGTATGAAACATCGAGACAAACCCAGGCAAAGCCAAACGAGTGAAACTTTGTGAGAAAGCCAGGTTTAAAAAACTTCGGGGAAAAACACTTAAAAATGTTACCGTTTCTTAGCACGTGCTTGCGTTCTACGGCGGGGTCTGGTCCCCGGCAGCATGCTCGACTTGGCGGGTTGACGTAGACGTTGACGTTCTGCCATGATAACGTCACCGTTTCCGAGGAGTCAACCATGCTATGATGGGCCTCATTCCTGTAACACGAGGGCAAGTGATGAAAATACTGAGTATGGTGTTGTTGTTTTAATTTCATATTCCCTTAAGGTATTTTCAAAATGTGTTTAAGTGACTTTGCAAGAACAAGGCGTACTTGCTTGTTGATTGTGTTCATGCGAATTATGTCACCTTCGGTCAGCAGAATAAACAAGTGTCTTAACAGAGCCAACACAGCGTTCTCTAAATAATACAATGTGTTGTGTTAGAGGACTATAACCAACACTTGCTCTCTCAGACCTCAGAGCAAACACAGCGTTCTCTAAATAATACAATGTGTTGTGTTAGAGGACTATAACCAACACTTGCTCTCTCAGACCTCAGAGCAAACACAGCGTTCTCTAAATAATACACTGTGTTGTGTTAGAGGACTATAACCAACACTTGCTCTCTCAGACCTCAGAGCCAACATAGCGTTCTCTAAATAATACACTGTGTTGTGTTAGAGGACTATAACCAACACTTGCTCTCTCAGACCTCAGAGCAAACATAGCGTTCTCTAAATAATACACCGTGTTGTGTTAGAGGACTATAACCAACACTTGCTCTCTCAGACCTCAGAGCAAACACAGCGTTCTCTAAATAATACACTGTGTTGTGTTAGAGGACTATAACCAACACTTGCTCTCTCAGACCTCAGAGCAAACATAGCGTTCTCTAAATAATACACTGTGTTGTGTTAGGGGACTATAAACAACACTTGCTCTCTCAGACCTCAGAGCCAACACAACTTTCTCTAAATAATACACTGTGTTGTGTTAGAGGACTATAACCAACACTTGCTCTCTCAGACCTCAGAGCAAACATAGCGTTCTCTAAATAATACACTGTGTTGTGTTAGGGGACTATAAACAACACTTGCTCTCTCAGACCTCAGAGCCAACACAACGTTCTCTACATAATACACTGTATTGTGTTAGAGGACTATAACCATCACTTGCTCTCCCAGACCTCAGAGCCAACACAACGTTCTCTTAATATACCCTGTGTTTGTGTAAAAGGACTATAACCAAAACTTGCTCTCCCAGACCTCAGAGCCAACACAACGTTCTCTATATAATACACTGTGTTTGTGTTAGAGGACTATAACCAACACTTGCTCTCCCAGACCACAATACATCAGCAACACTGGAACATCGACATAAAAAGCTTCCAGTCAATTTTGGAGCGTCCGGTCTATTTAGAGCAGATCTATATATTTTTATTTAATAAACTATTTTAATTGAAAACTAGGCCTAAGTCAGTTACGAACTATGTAATGCGCATACTGTAATGTCGCAAACACTAATGTCCACGTCGTTACCGGACATACAGAATGTTTTATTGACTTAAACTTTACAAATGTTTGTCATTAACAAATAGTTAAACAGGTACATACAAATCCTTATGTCAACGCACCATATTGATAACAAAAAGATTATCATACATATTTAAATAATATTTTTTGTAAGCTTTTACAAATAAGAAAATATGCAAATATAATAAAGAGTTTTGTTCGCTAAACATATAAGGATGATTAACAAATTAAATTTTAATATTGCAATCTTCAAAACAATCAAGTTACAAAATATGCAACTCATTAAATAATATATACCGTACACACAAGTTAATTTTCTTTATCTTAATTTATTAAATAGCTCTATTACACATCTTTCGGTCATAGCCTTAAAGTAGTTCTACATGTACATGTAAAAAAAACATAAACATAGGAAATGACGTCAACGTCAAACAGTACCGTAACGTCGTTTCGCGGAAAATGTATATAACACAAAAAATAGAAAATAAAAAGATCGATCAGTGTTTATACAACATAATATTAGTAACAATATAATTATTTATTGATAATAAAATATATAAAACATAGTTATATTTAAACATAAAATGTATATATAAATTATGCTAATTTTCTATATGTCATAAAGCAGTTTATTGTAAGGAATCGTAGTTATAAATATATGTACGGAATCGTAGTTATAAATGTATGTATCCAAAATGTCTCTTAACATAACCGTTCTAGATTGTTAGCAACAACATCAACATGTGCAAAAGAGCAATCAGACAAAGTACAATCGTTGTCAGTAGCTTCAAGTGTGTAGCAACATGTGAATGAGGATTAATTGAGAACTTCCTAATATCAAATCTATGATTATTTATTCTGTTTTTGTGTTCTTGTTGTTTTTTTATATATAAAATATGCAGCTACAATATTATAGTTTTGCTCGACAGACATGTATAATTGATTTATAAAATTATTTTAGTTATTAAATGGTAAAGACAAAATTGAGGATGAAAACCATACACATAGTACAGTTATTAAAACGTCATACACGAGTTATAGTGAGTTAAAAAGATTGAAAAAAAAGATGTGTTTTACTAAAAAATACAGGAAATAAATAAATTGGATTTAAATATTCAATTGTAAAAAAACACGAAATATGCATCTATACTAGGCCACAATTAAAATATTGTTGGTTTGCCCTTTACCGACCCTAAATTTTACAGGTGGGTAGGTAGGTAGGAAAATTATTTTATTTTATTTGAGAAATTATGTTTTTAATACACTAATAGTCTATGAATATTTAAAACACTTTTATTAAAGCACTGTTGCAGTGTACGAAGCCCTATGTAGCTTAACATTATCTTGTTTGCTGTTTCTTGCATATATTAATATCAAATGCATGCTTGTGTGTTATTACATCAAATATTTGTTCATTATATGATTTTAATTGCTCAAATGCATTTGTAATTATTTAACAGCCAGACAGCTTTTATTTTTAACTTAAACCTTTCCCTTAAATTGGGCTTAATTAGCATGCAACAAGCATTGAAGGAGTGTAGAAAGACAGCCCAAAGCCTTTAATGGAAAAATTCAGACGTGGCGAAAGACCATCACATTTTACAGGCCAGACTTGCCTACCAGGAGAAACAATTCACAGGCCTGTTGAAGTTTTTACAGGCCTCAATTTTAAGTGTTTGACCGGTTAGTGCATAGTCTCAGCATGGAAAAGTAAATTCATAAAAGTGCAAACTGAACATTATTATAAAGCATTATTTCTTCTTGAATGCTCTGAGCTTTTATGAGTACATACGTACAGCTCAGAGGGTCAATAGCTGGGAGTTGTATTATTGCAACTAACATAAGCATGAAAACTTGATTTGGGGAAATAAATTCTGGATCTGGATAGGTACGTTGCAGGACCTTTCGGTGTAGGCGCAACGGGGGAGAGGGTGGTTAGTCCCACTGTAGGACAGTGGGTGTTAGTTTCAGTTTGTGGATATACTAACGCTTTAAACATATATACTTGAGTGTTGTCGATGTATTTAGCTAAGAGACATTAATAATAAATTAAATAAGTTTACCTTTACATATCCATTTCACTAACATGCCATTACAGTAAACTGTTCAGTGTGGCAAACATAATAAAGCAGAATATGCACATGAATCTGATTAAACACAGATCCACTTGCATATAAATCAAATCATGTTTGTCTTTTATTTTGCATTTTCGACAAAAAAAATCCTGTAACTGTAAGATGTATTTTTCTTTGCGAGTAGACTGCATTCCAATTTTCAAACACTTTATCACTTGTTCTGTGACATTCAGTTCATACATTTGCAAAAAAAAGAGAGTTTTATTTGTATCTAAAACCTATGCTCAATCGTAGAATGACACGCTCTTTTCATTAATCGATACTAATTATATGATGTCCGTCGTAAATTCGATAGTTATTTGTTCTCGCTGAGCATCGTTATTTCTTTTAATTGTCGGCCATCTTGGATCACGTTAACAACATGTGTACAACGAACGTAAACTCGTATATGTCCGACTACTTTCGCGAACCAATGGTTAAGTATGATGTCGTTCGGCCATTTTCACGGAACAGGTCATAATACACTAAATAGTTTCCCTATATAATTCAATGTAAAAGCGACAACTTTGAGCGAAAATAAATGCAACATTTTGCACATAGAGACCCCCATAACCATACCTTTTCTTAAAGGCCATTCTAAGCGGAATCGATTTATGCAATAAAAAAGATATGTCATGTACAAAGCAAGAAAGAACTTGACACAAATCAAAGTCGACTGTTTTTGCAACTTTTTTTTCGGCCGTTTCTTAGTGGAATGTAACCTTTTCTAGTGCAACGGTTTACTATAGTCTTCAAGTGTATCATATTTTAGGGATTCAGTAGTGAACACCTATTCATGCCCTACCATTATCTCCGCAAGATAACACCCGAATAATGGTAAAAAGTGTTAAACATGCCTTCCTGTCAACTATGATATTTTTTTAGAGAGTACAGCCCTACATGAAGCGATCATTTAGTGTATTGTAACCTATAAGACAACGTTTACTGTTAACATCGCGAAAAATAAGCACTTCTCGATACGTATAAACCTATTTTCTATGTGCATGCCAATTTTCAGACCGATCTTTCACGTAGAAATACTTGAAATGCATTTTATTATAACGCCTGATAAGCCATGTGACTTTCGCGTTCGGAGCTTTGATTTATAACGGGCGTTCAGGCGTAAAACGATTACCCTAAATAATTACAATCGGTCAAAATACTGGAATATTGTTATAAGCTATGTAGAAAAAGAAGTAAACAACTATTAAAACGTGTTCATGAGCTCTTTCAGCACAAATTGTTGCGAATTGAGATGCTCAAGACGAGTTTTTGTACGTTTTTTTTCTTATTTTCCTCTGAAAACGTATTTTTTTCTTAAAAACTCACGATGCTCCTTAAATTCGTGAAACAAACGCATTATTCCGTGAAATTTGCCAAAACGCGTCATATCCCACTAAAAAAATGATGATTTTCTGTAAATACAGCTCCTTTGTGACTAGGCCTGGTTTTGCGTTTAGGTCATAATACACTAAATAGTTTCCCTATATAATTCAATGTAAAAGCGACAACTTTGAGCGAAAATAAATGCAACATTTTGCACATAGAGACCCCCATAACCATACCTTTTCTTAAAGGCCATTCTAAGCGGAATCGATTTATGCAATAAAAAAGATATGTCATGTACAAAGCAAGAAAGAACTTGACACAAATCAAAATCGACTGTTTTTGCAACTTTTTTTTCGGCCGTTTCTTAGTGGAATGTAACCTTTTCTAGTGCAACGGTTTACTATAGTCTTCAAGTGTATCATATTTCAGGGATTCAGTAGTGAACACCTATTCATGCCCTACCATTATCTCCGCAAGATAACACCCGAATAATGATAAAAAGTGTAAAACATGCCTTCCTGCCAACTATGATATTTTTTTAGAGAGTACAGCCCTACATGAAGCGATCATTTAGTGTATTGTAACCAACACCGCCGATCGCGATGCTGGTTATAGACGCTTGCATTACTGTCTATTCTGGGGCGTATGAAATTCCAACCATCGGAGCGACCTAGATCGGTCAGGGGCGATAATAATAGACAGGGATATAAATACGCGCATGAATAAAAATATTGCTTTCGGCTCTTTTGTCATTGTCGAAAAAAACGAAAATAAAAAAAAAAAGTTTTCAGAAATCGCAATAAAAATTTTTGGGTCGGGAGGTAAAAAGTGGGTCGGTCGGTAAAGGGCAAACAAACTCAATTTTAATTTAGGCCCTATTAGAGTTAAGCACGACTAACATATACAAATTATGAGTAAAATAAATTATATGAAATTGTACATTAAAATGGGAGATGAACACCATAAACCTAGTTCAGTAATTAAAACGTTTTACAAGAAGAGTTGCTTAAAAAGACTATGAGATGAAGAGGAATTAGTCAGTTAATATTTGAATAACTATGTCAATGATTATTTAGATTGGAACATGCATTAAATCTCTACATATGAACTTATCGGGTTTTCACTAGTTTTTTGTTTGAAGTACCCATTAATTCAACAATTGTTTTTATCTCCATGTCTAATGATTATGTGAATTAATCTGACAATAAACATATACATTTTTAGTGTGTTGTATGTTGTTGTTTTTTTATTGTGGACTTTTTTACCTTCAATCCCTTCCCAACAAACTGCATGAGATATGAATTTTTATATTATTTTATCCTAGATCGGTGTCTGTATACGATTAACATGTTTCAGCAAAACTTTGATGTGCCATGAACACACATAAATTATTGGACATCAATTCGAGTTTAAAGGGGCCTTTTCACGGTTTGGTAAATTGACAAAATTGAAAAAAGTTGTTTCATATTCGCAAATTTTCGTTTTAGTTAAGATATTTGTGAGGAAACCGTAATACTGAACATTTACCATGCTCTAAAATAGCCTTAATATGCATCTTTTGACGATTTAAAACCTGAAAATTAAAACGCGTTGCAGCGCGAAACGATTGAATAATTTGGAGAGTTCTGTTGTTGTCGTGATATTTTGCGAAACTACGAGAATCGCTTATATGAAGTATAAAATACTTCGCTTATTGTATGGAAGGATGGCTGAGTGGTCTAATGCGCAGACATTTTACTCCAGTACCCCAGGGGTCAGTGGTTCGAGTCCTGCCAAGGGTTACCTTTTTTCGTTTTTTTAATATTGTATTCTTGATTTTCTACTGGAACTTTTTAGATCAAATGTTTACATTGATCGATATAAACCATTTAATGACAAACTTCAAAACATGCCGAAATCTGTGAAAAGGCCCTTTTAAGCGGTATTTAACCGCAAATCGAAAACGCATAGAAATTTTCTCCATAGAAACTGCAATTTGTATTTTGCCACTAATTTTATGACTAAGCGACTGTCATTGCTTAGAGAATGGAGGAAGTGTGACGTTCGCAGCCATTTCAGGTATTGTCGTTCAAATCACGCTGTTGAAAAAACATGGCTTTCAAATATCAATTAGTTTATGGTAAGTATCTCATTTTAAAGCTTCAACTCCAACAAATTTAATAGGTGCTTTAAAAATGTGACAACTCCAATGAACACGCGTGTACCTGCTTCGTAGTTATATCTTTAAATATTACAGTACAATTTTGTATCACGCACGCATTACAAGTACGAATACTTAACTCTTTCAGTGCTGGGACCGAATTTTTGAAGGCCTTTGCAAACAGTTTGGATCTAGATGAGACGCCACAGAACGTGGCGTCTCATCAGGATCCAAACTGTTTGCTATTCTGATAGTATTCTTTGAAATAAAATCGAAGAAAATGCTGACTTTAAAAATTCAGCAGACGACATTTTAGCAGACGACACATTTCCCAGCATGCAAAGGGTTAAAGGAAGTTTATATCAAAGCACATATATACTAAACGATACATGTTGTGTACAATACGGACACAACATCCTAGAAGAGATATCAAACTAACGCTTTGATCGAGGTTGGCTTGAACTATCAGAACGTTAAGTGTTGAGGACATAGAGCTTTTCTAATAAAAAACATTTTAGGGGAAAAATGGCTCGTTGTTCGTGTTCATATATACCCCTACTTCATATAACTTGTATATGAAACACGATGTACCCCTACTGAGAAAAGAAAAAGTGGTTACCGCATGAGATGTTGTAGTTCCGTCATTTCCTGTCCATTCACGTTGCTCATTTCTGCGAAACACTCCACTTTGTGTTGAAAGTTCATCGTTATGAATTACTCTAGTTAGTGTATGCAATAGTTGTCATCTACGACTGAGAATTCAAATATGTTGTACAATCATATCCAAGAAATAATCCAAAGTAAAAAATCTCAACCAAAAATGACTGGAAGGCTCACGTTGTGCGTATATAAAATGAATGTTACTCCACTTAGAACAGGTTATTAACAAAGTCTGGTTGGCACCTAGAATGAAGAATATTATTCTGTTTAGAAAAATAACAAAACGCGGGTGGTTACAAAGTTCTGATTTTCAATCACGATCATTTGTCCATTGTGTTTATTTCGTAAAGGGAACCAACATTGCGTTTAATTAAAATTATAATTTATGTTCAATCATGAGTACACGTGTATATATAGCGATGACTGTAGAGCAAGAAATAACAAAGATTATAATCTGGATTTAATTAACAGCGTTTCGATATTTCAGTCAGCTAGCGCATGTTACTTTGACCCCGGTCTACGTTAGAACTCTTCTCCATAAATTGATCTAATCTGTATGCAAATAAGGCATACGAATTCAAACATGTATGTCACAAAATGTCTAGATTCATGATGTACTGAGACGGAAAGGCTGGCATGAACAGCAAAACTGACATACTAATGAAACAGGTTAAACAAATTAATTCATGTAATAAACAAAACGAGCCACTCGGGAATCAAGTATGTCATCCAATAACATTCATTTACAATTTACCAAGATTCAACGTTTAAAATCACGTTAACCTCCACTGCGATAGTATTTTTTCCCAAAGGTAAAAACGTTTTTAGACGCGAATGTCTGAGGTAGATACTCCGTATTCCGTACACACACTGATCAAAATTCTTCATGTAAATGATTTAATAGTTCAATAATAAATAATGAACAGAGAGAGTCCTACATCTCAGGGCCCTCAATCTATCAAATCTGCCGCCGAATTTCGGTGGCAGTCCCCCACCTGAAAAGTAAACTTTTTTCCCCTTTTGGGGGGAAAAATTCCCCTTAATTTTTTATTTTTTTTTTTAATAGAAAGATGTGTCTCATGATTATTATATCTCAATTCTATTTCAATTAAATCTTCAATTCAATTCAAACATACTAAATTATGAAAAATACAATGGATATAGTGCAAACATGTACAAATGAAATAATGAGAGAGTAAGTAAAAAAATCCCCAAAAAGGGAAACACCGCGAAAATTCCTCCTCCTATGGGCTGCGGACCCCTTCCCCCAAAGTAGTGTGAGGGCCCTGCATCTTAACATCGCATCATGTCCACAGCTGACTGCGAACAATCGCCCTTAATTGAATTAACGCAGCTTCAAACCCACTCTGGCTCTGCAGACGAGTCCTTGCTTACGTAGGATTCATGACATAGTTGATGAATCACGCTTGCATCAAACATTGGGGATCCCGGAAAAATATATTCAATTCGCGTAAATACATTGACTTAAAGTGATATTATGGGCATTTTTCACTGTTGAATTGAGCTGAAAAGAATTTTCACTGTTGAATTGAGCTGAAAAGAATTAACAGGTCAAAAGAGTTAGTTAAAATGTGGTTACTGACCAATTATCTGCAACTCATCTTGCTACCAGTTGTTTATAAAAATATATTTTATATTCGATATTCTTACGTGACCCACCCAGTCCTGTAAGCCGAAATGATCCGTAAAACGAAATTGTGTCGTTGTGTATTTGTGTCGTATGATAGAATCTGCACTAAAACTAAATTTAGTATCACATCGTTCATGCATGATCAGTTGTCAAACGAAAGTACGGTTGATATTCAAATGCATTATTTTTCTCTTTCCGGGATAATGTTTTAGTATGTTGATGCTGCATTTACAAATACAAGTGTTTATGAAGTGAAAACACCAAAAATAAACAACGGTTGCGATAGACACCTATAAACTGTTAGATGCCCATAATATCACTTTAACTTGAAAAGCTTAGTCGTAAATACGGTGTTATACCTCTTTACTGTTAGCATTTTAGTAAAAAGGAAAAAAAGATTTGTTTTACAAATGTTGCCACCTATTAAAAATATGGCATGAGTTTCGATGCACGTCCACTTGATACAAAGTAGAGAATTGAATCTGTCGTTGCTTTATGTAATAATATACGCAATACATTTTGAAAAGTGCATATGTTTTTGACGCGAAAACAAATTTTAAAAACGTACAATTTTGAATTTACACGTTTGTACTACGTAAATCCACAGTGATTGTGAAGCTATTTCACAGGCAATCCATGCGTTCGATGACACATAATAAATTAGTTAATTTAGACCTACATTCACAACAGTTTCTAATATATAAACGAACAGACATTTTCAGCATCCATTTCTCAATACCTAATTGTTTAGATATACTAAAGGACATTTTCTTATTTAAAAATATGCGAATACTCTACCATTGCACAATGTTACAGCTTTCCGATACAAAAATTACAAACAAAATAATGGACACACTTAATACGTTATTCCGACTAAAACAGTAAAAACATCCAAAAATTACTCCATGTGATTAATGGTCACAGTTCTTAGTTTAGGCTTAACACAATGAATGACATTTAAAGTAATAAATAGTAACACAAAACAACACACGCGCGTCCCAGCTTTTAACCGGGTAACATGTGCTTGTTGCCCGAGGCAAATCGATGAATGTGTTAATGAATAGATTTGATCTTTGTATTTCCGGTTTCGCAATCCACAATGCAACCTTTGCGGTTCTGTGAAAGCTGTGAGGAAATTACAAAACGTTATGAGTCGTTCGTCAAATGAGACGGATAGTGAAGTGTTAGTTGTAGGTCCGGATGACGTTTGTAAGTGTCCTTCTTCGTATTTGTAAAATCAGTGTCATGTGGAAAATACGCGACACTTTATATTTAGAAAATCAGGATTGAAAGCTAGTTTTAATTACCCTACTTGCAGCGTCTATTGACCTTCCGGGTTTTACATATTTACTCATAATAGCGTGACTAAACGGTTTTTGAATGTATATATATTAGCCGATTATGACGGAAGATATTTCGTACATATTTTCCTACAATAACCAAAGCATTCGTCTTCTTATTAGTGTTCATGTGTCGTATGAATAGATATCGTTGCAGAAAATTAAAATGATCCATAAAACTAAATTTAGATTCACATCATACATGCATGATATGCATGCTGGCGAATTCGACTGTACAGACATTTTCGATTTCAGAAATAAATATCTGGCTTATTTCGCATTTTTCGGCACATGTTCTGATTATTTTTATTTTTATCTTTATTGAAATATATGTATAATAAGATTTTTAGACATTTTATATAAATTCATAAATATTTGACAAAATCGTGCAGTCCAGCTTCAAAGCTCAAAGCTAGTTGTAGTAGTTTTAGTAGTAGTAGTAGTTGCAGCAGCAGTAGCAGTAGAAATAGTAGTAGTAGTAGTAGTAGTAGTAGTAGTAGTAGTAGTAGTATAAGTAGTAGTAGTAGTAGTAGTAGTAGTAGTAGTAGTAGTAGTAGTAGAAGCAGTGGTGGGATGATGGTGGTAGTGGTGATGGTGGCGGCGGCGTAGGTTGCGGCCGCAGCAGTGGTGGTGGTGGAAGTAGTAGAAGGAGGAGGAGGAGCAGCAGCAGCAGAAGTAGTAGCAGTGGTAGTAGTTTTAGCAGTTGTTGCTGGTCACAATATTGAATTTTTATTTTTTAAAGGGAGAGAAGACCTACAACTGCAAGACGAAAATGTTATCAGTGGTGCCCCTTATGGCTATCGAACTTTCCGATAAAATTATCAGTTAATATCTGGAACCGGGAAAGTCGATACACAATTTGAACAAGTTTCTGATTATGAACCATTCGAAAAGATTCAATAAATTGTGGATTGTAGGGTTATTTCATTGCATAATACACTATGTGTGTGCTGAGTTTTGTGTGTTTGACCTACGATTACACTATTATTTGACACCTTGCGTCATCCAGAGATAATGTTGTGACAGCAGTGTTTTATTGGAAGCATTATTTTTATAAATAAAACTTAGTTATTTAACAGCGACTAAAGTCTTGAGCTTATAGGAGGTGCAAACTAGCTGCCGTCGCATGGACCCATTGTTATCTTGCCGCTTAGAGGTCGTTAGGGTAAACATCGCACCATTTCGGTGAACAAATAGCGCCAACAAATGTTGGTTACCACTAACACGACAGACACTCGTGTCAACCCATAACATTTTCTGTTGATATTTCATGTTAATGTGTGGGGCATTTTTATAGCATGATCGTATTCGCTACATTCACTTAAACATATATTATTTTGTTTTTAATTTTAAAATCGAAACACAATACGCTTTGGAGATTGGATTTATGCAATAGGCACGCGACATTTGACCATTTGGTAAAATAGTGTAAATCACAGGTGGTTAGCGTGTGGCTATGATATTTATTAGTGAAAACATCATTTTGAATGATAAATAATCATATTATAACGAAAAATTAACTTTTACGAAGAAAAAAAATTTCACTATCAAATATATATATATAACAAGGTATGCAACTCAAAATCACCCCAAAACGGGGTGCATCGCTTTGAACAGCCATATCTTCATCAATTGTGCAGCGATTTTCACGATCTCGGTCTTATTCAACGCAGAAATGAATTTCCTTTCTGGAAATGTATATGTCTTGCAATATTTTTACAAATGCTGGGTCAACTTTTAAGAAATAACACGATACACAACACGCATGACCCAGTTGACAGTGATCATGTATTCTTTATGAATGAAATCTCCAGTTGTAAAGACACACCTCCGCATTGGACCAATGAAATCACTCGTATGTTTAAAATGTCAGTTAGTTGAAATGTATGTAAACAAAGGTTTCAAACGGCGCTGGACAGTTAGTCTTGATGCAGAATGTAACGACAAGAACGGTAATAATGTTTTTTCATACGTTTTATTGAATTATGGTATCGAACTACATGAACTTTGTAGGGAAGTTGCCCTTTACTCCGTGAAGATTTCAGTCTTAAAGACAGCATGATCACTGTCAACTGGGTCATGCGTGTTGTGTATCGTGTTATTTCTTAAAAGTTGACCCAGCATTTGTTAAAATATTGCAAGACATATACATTTCCAGAAAGGAAATTCATTTCTGCGTTGAATAAGACCGAGATCGTGAAAATCGCTGCAAAATTTATGAAGATATGGCTGTTCAAAGCGATGCACCCCGTTTTGGGCTGATTTTGAGTTGCATACCTTGTTATATATATATTTGATAGTGAAATTTTTTTTCTTCAGAAAAGTTAATTTTTCGTTATAATATGATTATTTATCATTCAAAATGATGTTTTCACTAATTAATATCATAGCCACACGCTAACCACCTGTGGTGTAAATGACCATTGAGTTTGAATATTGATTATACAAATATCAAGAAATGAATAAATATTTGCATTTTATTTATCGTGTACATGTTCAAGACATATACTCAACAATTCCCTTGTTTATTATAAACGATAATTAAAATAAAACAATAAATCAACTGAATAACAAATGTTTGCGACATGTTTAATGAGTCAAGAATGAAGTTTGTTTCATTTTATTAGAATTAATTACCTATTCATGTACGGACGTAACGATTTGATGTGCACTTTGGTCTCTTGTTGCTTGTCCAAGTTGATGAGGCGAGGATTCATGCGGTCTCCCGTCTCGCCGTCGTCCATCGTGAACACTGCGTTCACGTGCGTCTGTCTGTACGTCCCGTTCTGGTTGGCCATTTCTCCCTCCATATGAGCCACCTGGTTAGCGTGTAGAGCCGTGTCGACGAAGGGTCTTCACAGCTTTTAGGTTATATGGCGCAATGTTTCGTGTATCACCCGTGACCGTTTTGTCCTTAGATAAATTTTCTGCTTATTTGATGTGTTTATCTAAAATACCCTAAAATAGTCCTCTAGTACATTCAATTCACGTCCATGAAGTTTAGAAAAATTAATTATGTCTATACTCTTTACATCACTTTTCTCCTTTCCCCGATATAATTACGTCCTTCTTATCATTGTATCTATGCCAACACTTACACACGTAACTTTTTATGGAGTGATTTAAATAAAACGGTTTCCACTAATTTCGAGAAAATTAAATTAAAACAAGTATACGTGCGATGAACTGCTATCGGTTTGATAGACATGCGCAAAACGGGTATTCGTTCGATTATAAAATATATCCAGAGCATGTTTATTTATACCACTTTCACGCATGGGTGTGTTTCATGCAATGCTATTTAGTAGTTCCACATTATAACCAACTTGATTTGTAGTTCCACATTATAACCAACTAGATTTATGGATATCGCTATCAGTGTCCTGGACTCCTGACATAAAACATTCCAGCCCGATTTACCCACTGTTTACCTGACCTAAAATATGGAGCTTTTTAATGTAAGTTTATTGCCATTTTGTCAATAATCTGTGACAACGGGTTTAAAATAAAGCTGATCTAATGCTATACAGCTAGTGTTCTGTGTGTAGATTTTTCAACAAAAGAAATAAATGCGCAATTCAGGTTTTAAACTGACCTTTATTACTTGAATCGTTGTATTAAATGGTCATCGATCGTGCAAGATTCATAAGGGCAGAGTCATGACCAGTGCAATTTATTTGGTATTAAAGTTTTATAGTTTAAATTAAGTTAACCGACCATTTAGCCAGGAAGGGAATATCTAGAGGAAAAAAACAGGGTGCTATACCCTGATGCGTTTCGCTTAACCCCTGCTGGCTTTCTGGACTGGTCAAATGAAATCATAAATAATTATGCATATATATTCAATGGCATATAAATATACTATGTTAAAAACCTGAATTTCAAGTAAGGAATTCGTTTAAGTTTTCAAATCATTATAAAACGTCACGAGACTGGTATAGTTGTCCACCATGTTTTTTAAAGCATCACCCTGTGCTTTTTGTGAGCTTAGCCCTAGCCCTTGCCAGGTCCTACAGATGTCACAAGGTCCAACAACAACATCACATAGTCGTTTCATGTTCCTTCATGAAACGTCTTGATGGCGAAAGGTACTGGCGCGGGCACTCAATTCAGAGCAACTGGCAAATAATTGCCTTATCCACGTAGAGGCTAATGGAAACAGGAACGCGATTTAACGACGTCACGTTTCGCAAAATAAGATTTACTTGAACCGTTTCAACCGAGTGTAGTATCGCGAAAATCCATGAGCAAGGGATTTATCTTGAACGGCAACCAGTGGTTTCGCGCTTTTGTCCTAATTCAATGCCCTTTCACGAGCGATAATATTATCTTTTTTGCTGTGTGAATCAAGCTTAATACAATTTCGACTATGTTTGGACATTCATCACAGTTTAAAAAGCGGAACTAAAATCACTGTGTGCAATTGACCATAGTCACAAAAATACTAAAAATCAATAAATATTTCGTTAACCCATAAAAAAGTTAACCCATAAACAAATCAGTGTTCCTTATAGCAATAGCCAAAAGTCCAACGCAAGATGCGGTATGGTAAAATAGATTTAACGAGATACAAAGTCGTCTTTTTTTGTTCCACAATCTATATTCCATGTGATTTTCCCGCTCAGCTATCCGAACATTTACGAGCGTGTTAACTTTATTTTTCGAAATAGTGTACGAGTTGAGTTTGTATGGGATTTAAACCGCGCTTAAGTACATATCTACATACAACACTCGTGTGAAGTCTACTGTAAGACGGAGGTAATCGTCTGTGCCCAATATTGAATGTTTCATTATATTAGGAAGATTCATGTATTTGTCTTCATATGAAATCCACACAGTTTCAGGGACAAGTATAATGCTACTGAAATCCCTGCATCACACAGAGGTTAAGTACCCTATTTTTCATGTCTTTTACATGGATATACATAAAACCATTTTATCATACCACCGCATTGATATCTGCCTGATATAACGTTGCCTGATATATTTTTTTATATCATGGTCAACAGGAAGTTCTTATATCAGTCATGTGTGGAGGATGGTCATTTTACTAGGAATAAACTATAAAGTAATCATTTTTAGTAAAATCGAATCAGATTACACAAAACAAACAATTTGATACCAAGATGTAATATATTTGAAACACAAAATGCAACATAAACAGCAAAAAACAGTTTTTACAAATACTGTATTTGCACGCGTGCTCATGACGTCATTATTAACACGTCAAACGACAAAAGTCATATTCTTTCCCGCTAAAACTGCAGCTTTTTAGCGATGTTTTCATTATTTCTTTAAAATCGGGGACGTAGAGGTATGATAAACAGAGAAACAGGTTACTGTCTGATCTTTTTGTAATATATATCAGGCTCGGCACGAATAAAATAACGGCTCGGCAAGCCTCGCCGTTATATTATTCTAAGCCTTGCCTGATATATTACAAAAAGATCAGGTAGTAACCTGTTATTCTCTATTTATATAATACTCTATCCAGTGGCGTAGCCAGCCCTCCAAGGGTGTGCAGGCACATGTTAGGAGTGTCGGGAATATCCATCCCCCGGAAAAAAGGCGCAGGTGCGATTTTTCTCATTTTATTTTTTATAAATAAACTAATCGCTGAAAACATTTCTTACATAGATCTCTATATACAGTTTTGGCGACAGATGGCAATTCACTTGCATAGATGAAGTTTGGTTAGAGGAACTGCATGTTCCGACTCTTGGTAGAGGCAAAAGTATTGATAACTGTTTCAATGTCCACTACACTTTCCCGGTGGATGTGGAGCACTGCAAGCGCTGTAAGGCGATCCTCGCCCGTGGTAGAGCGAATGTATGTCTTAATACGCTTCATAGGGCTGAATGACCGCTCGCAGAATGCCGAGTTGCAGGCATGGCGATCAATTCTGTGAGTATCAGCTGAATAAGTGGATAAGTGCGTCCACACGCGTTCAGTGCATTAAGCAGAGTTTTGAGCCGTTTGTCTGCATCCATAAGACTCCATCGGACCTTCCATCGATTGACCTCTCGGTCCAGCTGTTGACGTTCACACTGGATTTCTGCTGCATAGCATTTGTACACTGCTGTATTTATCTGTACCCTCGATGGAAAAGAATACGACGCCGTCATCATCTGACAACGTTTCAACCGAACTACATGGATCTGGATATGACGGTGGAATATTACAGGAATTCATTGGTTTGAAATACTCGCGCCACAGTAAAAAAAAAACAACTTTGTTTGCCTTTATGTACATGCATAGGAAACTCTCATGCAGTCATTCGATTAGACGGTCTTAACAATATTATTGTTTTAAACGCATATCTATTCTTAATTGGGGTGCATTTGACTATAGAGTAAAAAGCTACGCTTGCTTTCTAAGTAATGATTATGAACTCGTTGAACACTGTAAACAATATTTGATGTTTGAATTCTCTTGGGGTAACCCCCATAGCCTTCGATATTTTTGCATTTTCGGGCGTTTTATTTTCAAGATTTTCCATAATGATGTGCAGGTACGTGCCTACACAGCTTACTTACAGCTACGCGCCTGCTATTGATAGAGTTTCGCACTGTACAATAGTGTTTCTTACATCACAATCGCCTCTATGGCACGCCTGAACCACAAAAAAGAGAAAAACTAAGTTTAAGTAACTTAAACTTAGTTTTTCACTACTTAAACTCAATTTAAGTAACTTAATTCGAATTAACGCTACTAAATGCATTAAGTAGTTAAGAAGAGTTATTTTCTATTTATGTGAGAAAAATGAATTAAGCAGAGAAAAACTTAGTTTAACTCGTTAAGTGCGCCCGAACAACAAAAATTGATTTTTATTACCGTTAAGTTACTTAAATTGCATTTAACGCTGCTTAAAATTAATTTAAGTGCTTTCGCATCGTTAATTGTATTTAATTATTACTTAAGTAATAAAATTTTTACTTAAGTTGAATTATTAATTATCGTTAAGTCAAAACTCGCGTCCGAAAATAAGCATATGAAACAAGCGTTTTGATTGGTTGTCAGGTTTGTTAATAAATTCATGCCCGAGGTCGGAAGAAAAAGATTGCCATGTGGTACGAGCAAAAAATACAAAAATCCAAAAAAATTTGGATTAGAATCTTAAGTCAGCTAAAATTTGTTTTAGTCTGGAATAACATTCAAAACACCCTTTCATCATCAAATTTTGCTGACAGTCAGTAACTATGCAATAAACATCAAAAACGATCCGCCCGTCTATATATTTCCGGGTCATATCGCATTTACCTGTAGTAATAACTTGTCTTGTATACGAGTAGTCATACCAGCTTGTATGTAGAAACTGGGACTATATTATATGTCCCAGGTAGAAATTAAAGATTATATCGTGTCACCGAATCCAACTTAATTATATTCTATACATGTAAATTTTGGCTTTGATTTTAGTATTTAAATGGAAAAAAAACAGTCTCCAGTATCTCAGTATTGGCAGTGAACTTATAAGTAAACAATCCCAAAAAGTACACATATCAGAAATTACCCAGGTGATATTTTAAGTCTGAGTGCACTATTGTCTTTTAAAATAATTTTAAGCTGTAGGTAAATGCGTGCGTTGTAACCGATCCATTGCAAAATTGTAAATGGCGGTAGAAGAAAATCCTTTCCTGTTTACGTTTGTTACGACGTTTCTGATTGGCTTAGGTCTTCCGGATCATTAACTGACCAATCAAAACAATTCGACTTTACAACTTAAGTAAAATTCCTTACTAAAGTTGAATTCGTGTAACTAAAAACATATTTTAAGTAGAAAAACCTATTTTAACGCAACTTAATTGAAAATAGTACAATTGATAGAGAAAATCCTTGTTAAGTTGAATTAATTCAACTTAAGTAAGAAAATTACCATTAAGCACCGTTAATGCATTTTCGGTGTTTTAATTAGCGTTAACGCCGCGGGAACCACAAAAACTACTTAAATTCATTTTAAGCAGCGTTAATTCGAATTAAGTAACTTAAATTGAATTTAAGTAGAGAAAAACCTAGTTTAAGTAACTTAAACTTAGTTTTTCTCATTTTTGTGGTTCAGGCGTGCCATACGCCTCTGTACCTCGCATTACGATTGATAGTGTATTTCACATAATGTTTGATAGTTACCCAACACCATGATTGATAGTGTTTACCGCATAATGTTTGATAGTTACCTAACACCATGATTGATAGTGTTTACCGCATAATGTTTGATAATTACCTAACACCATGATTGATAGTGTAAACCACATAATGTTTGATAGTTACCTAACACCATGATTGATAGTATATATAAATAGTGTTTCATAGTTATCTTACATCATGATTGCTGGTATATCTCACATAATTTTTTATAGTTTCCTTACATCATGATTGATGGTGTATCTCACATAGTTTTTATAGTTACCTAATATCATGATTGATAGTGTATCTCACATAATGTTTGATAATTACCTTACATCATGATTATGTATCTCACGTAATGTGTGATAGTTACCTAACATCATGATTGATGATGTGTCTCACATAATATTTGATAGTTACCCAACATCATGATTGATGGTGTATCTCACATAATGTTTGATATTTACCTAACATCGTGATTTCTAATGTATCTCACGTAATGTTCGTAATGTTTGATAAATACCGAATATTTAATGATTGATGGTGTATCTCACAAAATGTTTTATCATGATTGCTAGCATAAACCTCATTATTGATAGAGCACCTCAAATCATGATTGACAGGGAACCTCACATCCTGTTAGATAGTGTACATAACATCACGCTTTATATTGTACAATGTCTTTTTGTGGGTTATTGAAAAAAGGTACTTTGGTGAAAAGATCATATTCTTTAAAGGTATGTGAACAAATATGTTGTGAAAATAATGTCCTTAAAGGCCCATACGCATGGTTTGCCTCAGAAGCGACCGCTTGAGTTTTCAGCCAAGATATGTGCAACATGTAGTAACATACTTATCGGTCTATGTAAACACCCGAAACACACTGTAATTGCTTCAATGTATGGTTGAATATCTTCGTACCGTTTAAAGATCTACAATAATCATGTTGCAGTCAGATTAAAATGTGGAATGCAAGTTTTCAAGGTGAAATTAACTCCGGTATATAACATTACAACCGTTCTATTTGTTGTTCTATTTACATTTTAATCCGCTTTTAGTTAATACATATATATAATTAAAGGGATCTTTTCACGGTTTGGTAAATTGACAAAATTAAAAAAAGTTGTTTCAGATTCGCAAATTTTCGATTTAGTGATATTTGTGAGGAAACAGTATTACTGAACATTTACCATAGTCCAATATAGCCATTATATGTATCTTTTGACGATTTGAAAACCTAAAAATTATAAAGCGTTGCAACGCGAAACGATTGAATAATTTGGAGAGTTCTGTTGTTGTCGTTTAAATTTACGAAACTACGAAGATTGCTTATATAAGGTATAAAATACGTACCCTGCGTATACTCGGCGGAATAGCCGATGAGGGCTAATGCGTTTTTACTTCAGGCTAACTCCAGGACTCCGGGGGTCACTGGTTCGAGCCCTGGTACCGGCTACTTATTTTTCCTGTTTTAATTTTATTCTTGATTTTTTACTGGATCTTTTAAAATCCAATCTTTACATTAATCAATATAAAGCATTTAATGACAAACTTCAAAATATGCCAAAATCTGTGAAAAGGTCCCTTTAACCCATCAGTTTACTTAAACATTATAAATTAGTCAAGTAAGGAGAATTGGTAAGGGGCTGTTCATAAATAAAGTACTCCCTACCCTCTGTAACAAACTGTCACACATCTCGGACCCCGACCTCATAAAATACGTCACGTTTTCGAACCATTCAAACACTTTTCACTATTAAACTGTATTGAAATTTAAAATGTCCACGTCAACAAACCATCGCAAAATTTACAATGACTTGAACATTTGATTGTCAACAGTTGTCTTAGTTATTCATGGAATCAGTAACTCACTCTAGATTAAATGTGAAATCAAACGTTTCAAAAATTCGACTTGACAATAATGTACTTAACAATATATATTCTGCTTTTTCATTTACAATATGTGAGGTCAAGTTTAAGATGATCTTCCGATTATGCAATATTTTGTACACAGGATACATATTAATGCAGCGGACAACATAGAAATAATAATACTTCCTGCATGAAGAAAGCAAGGCTAGACATAAAACAAGGAATCTCAATTGCATTATATTAGTCTCCAGTATTTTATAGGCATACATTTAGTTTTCATATGATATTGTAGAATCCCTTCAAAGTATGTCTCGCAATGTAATTAAGCGCAATAAAACTATACAAATTTAAGACTCGAAATTGCATTATCTTTCTTAAACGCTTTTTTGTTATCATTCAAATATTTCGTTTTGTATTATTTACACGCGCGTTTGAATTAAAAACGGTGTTCGAATAGCCATAAATTATAAGGGAGACTAATCAAATAAATATTTTGTGTTTTATTCACATTTGTTTCCCCTTATGAGTGCCATTTAATCGTAGACAGTAAATGGCAGTTCTCTGTCAAAATGTCAAACTGGTCTGATGTAAAACTTCTCTGTGAAATTTAAACTTCAATTAATTTTTCTCATGAATTTGATGTACGACACGTAGAATTATATAAGTGATAAAAAATACGTGTGTTCTTAAATTCTATAGCATAACACGAACCCATGAACCTTGTTGGTGCATTACGTTCGTAATACATGTATACATAAACGATGGCGAAACTAACTCGTGTAAAAGACAAACTATTTCTAAACGAGTGACAGACGTATACAGACTCCATATAAACCATAAGAGTTAGAATGTCATTGGAATACAATAAACACAATGCATATGTGCATATGAATTTACCTGTAGAAATGTGCCTTGCGACGCTGCAACTCTTCCTCGCTCGGGTCTAGGGACACCGACCGCAACACGCCGCCATCTTGGTTCGAGCCCTGACTTAAGTAAGACACAGGCGCCTGCACCGACGTCCTCCTGTTTAGCAGAGGTTGCCTTTCACTACTCATTTTCACTGATCAACCGACGGTCCTCAGCAAGACTCGACGTAATTGGTTCATCAACGCTGCTCCACAAGTCGTGACGTAGACGTGACGCTGCTCCACGAGGCGTGACGTAGCTAGTTACTTACGCTGTTCAGCTTAACGTGACGTCACTGGTAAACTAACGCTGCGTAGCGCAGTGGCTGTTCAGCGTTTATAAGAGTTGTGATAAGTACATGTATTACAAGATGCAGTGATATATTATTTCCTTTAGATAGCAGATCCGTTAGAACTTATGAGCTATCTTATCGGTTTCGCAAGTTCACTGATCATGCAGTAATAATAATGTCGTTGACAAAGTGCGCAGGTGATGTTTGCCTGACTGTTATCAATTAAATGCGGTTAAATGTCAAAACTTACGATATCGAGCGCGTTGATACGCCTGTGAAAACAGGCTTGACTTCAACATCCGTGTTATTTTTTATAAATGTACGAAAATCGTACTTGAACATACAAGTGCGCGACAAATGATAATTACACGCGCATTACGCGAAGATATGTTACGCCCATTATATTTGATTAAGATGGACTGTCATATGAAATGGATTTTATTTGCATCCAGAATATTTAATATCTTTCCTTATAACTTTGCTACAAAATCATGTGTTAATGGAAGTCGAAACCTTTAATTTACGTTTTTTTATTATGTATTTATTAAAACTATTTTCTATAACTCCATAGCAGTGCAATGCACAGTCAATCTTGTAACTCCATCTGACTTCACATAAACGAAATGTGTAAGATGCCCAAGTATACAAACGACTTTGGAGCAGGCCCGTACCCAGGCCATGGGCCCAGGGGCCCGGGCCCCCCCAGCTGGCTGTCGAACTATGATTTTTTTTTAAATAATCGGCCCACTGCAATTTTTTCTCTCGTGCAAGGGCCCACAGTACACTTTCCCTCAAAACAAAAGAGCAGCTATGTTTTATTGTCCCTGATAAACAAGGGGATTAACGCTCGCCAATCGAGATAAGCCTCTAGGCAATGTTTTCTTATCGCCTTGTACACACATCCCCGATCAGTCCCCCATTGTGATCATGAATGCTTCATCTATCAATGGTTGATGTAACATGTATTTTGATAAGTGCAGCGAGTGGAAGCAACTGCTACAGGAGGTCGTAGACTATGGTCTGATAATTGCCGACTCAAAACCTTTTATTTGGCATTTTTAAGTCCCAATATATACTTTTTGCATTGAGAATAAGGCCCTGAATTTGAACCGGAACAAAAACACTGACAAAGGTATTAAAACTGAGTATTTATAATTTTTGAAAGGAAATCACTGAAAAAGACTATGATGAGATAGTTAACATGTTTGTTTAAAAGAAAAACAGATTCATAGATTTGCCGAGAAACAGATAAGAATTTGGCAGAATTAAGTATTTAAAATAATTGAGTACCGAGAATTGAGTAATATCAACCTATTAATGGCTCATTGGTAAACAAATGAAAATTAAAACAACAAATCGATCTCATTATATAAGTTAACCTGATCCAGTGTAGACAAATATTGTATAATTAAATTATCTCTTTCCTTGAATTTGTTTGAAAACAGTAAAATATGTTAAATTGATTATTTAAGACTTTTATTATTTTCCCAAAAAATTAGGCAATTTCGCGCAATTTTTTTCCTCAAAAATGGCAAGGTCTTTCCCAAAACATCAGATTAAAAAAACCTGTGACGTTATTGATTTGTGAAAAAAATGGTGGAAGCAATACGAGAGTTGATGTGGATAATCGTCAGTTTAAACCTGTAAGTTTCGGAAATCTAAAGCTTTTAATATTGTTGTGAATTCACACCAATGTTTAAAGCTTAAGACTTCCAAAATGTGCTGATTTACTTGTTATATTCCATTAATTTATATCACATAATACGTTTTTTATAAGCATTAAAATTCACCTTGCAAAGTGCCAAATAAAAAAAAGTATATATATAGGGACCCCTCCCAAACCCTCCCCGGTTGGGCCCCCCCAGTAAAAAAATCCTGGGTACGGCCCTGTGGAGCATTACGATATGATAGATTACTGATAACTTACTCAATAGGACTTTAACATTTTATCTTTGACCGGTGTGATATTCATTCGAACGATCGCTTGCACATACAAACAGCTACATTACATCCTATTTCGCAGTCCCAGCTTTAAGTCGCGTCATATCTTGCAGTCATATGTTATAGCGTTTAATAAGATTCAGCAATCGGTATGTCAATCGCGTTGTAAAATATACCGTAAGACACCCATAATATTTATCAAAACTGTCTTCACAAAACACGCGTTTACGTAGAACGATATATTCATACTAAATAGAATGCAGCTTGCTTTACCTACCAATTCATCTTCTTGCCAACCAGTTGGCGGAGTCTAAACTTTGCAGGTGCACGTGACGTCACTTGTCAACTGGTCTATTGGTCAATTAAAACTAAAGTAATTGACCGGAAGTCACCTGCTTGATGCAGTCTGCACACCTGCCAATGTGACTCTGACCAAATTCAGTTAACAATCTTATACATAATATGAACAAAAACATAAACACTTTTGCCAACGTGTTACCGCAATGAGATTTTTAATATTAAAAAAGCTAGCAACAGCTAACAATTGCACACATACATTTTTTGGTATTGGAAGCACTTATCAAACACAATTAGCAACAAGAAATGTGTTTGTCGGAAACACTATGTCCCCTTCTGCACTGCTTTGAAGCTATATATTTGACCTTTGACCTTGAAGGATGACCTTGACCATTCACGACTCAAAATGTGCAACTCCAAGAGATACACTTGCATGCCAAATATGAAGTTGCTATGTTCAATATTGCAAAAGTTATGGCAAAATGTTAAAATTGGAGCAAACAAACAGATCAACAGACAGACCAACAGACAGGGCAAAAACAATATGTCCCCCGCTATTGTGGGGGGGGACATAAAAATGTCAAACAGTACAACAGGATGCAGAAAATAATACATATAGAAATGTAAAATTCCAAGCATGAAAATCAGAATACTATATTTTTGTGTTTGTGAAAGCACAAATAATCAAATAATTTTCCTTTCTTTGTTTAAAAGGCCCTTAATATTTGCTCAGCTGAACTGTTTGAATCAGCTGTTGAACTATGCCAAGAAACTATAAGAACAAATATTATAAGCAAGTTTCATGATGATTGGGCAACAAATGTGTTCCCTAGTGTTTGCAAGCCTTTGCGTTAACTTGACCTAGCGAACTAGTTTATGATACCATGTGAAACAGTTTTCAACTTCACGCAGATAACATTGAGACACAAATTCTGACAAAATTCTTCACAAGCTTTTTGAACATTTTGACATATTATTTATTTACCCATGCAACCCAGTTCCAAACTCAGCAGAGATATAATTCTGACAAAATTATAGTTCTGAGCGAGTTTCATAAAGATTGGGCAAACATATTACATTGAGTGTTTTTTCTCTAATTGACCCAGTGACCTAATTCTTCTATCAACTCATAGTTTTAAACCAGGAAGAGATATCACTTAGACAAATGCTTCATGTAGATTTTTAACAACTTTTTCTCTAATTTGACCAAGTTATCCTGCGTTTGACCCAACCGGACAAGTTTCCAAATTGGCAGAGATATAATTGAGGCAAATGTTCAGACTAAAATTCATGAAGATTGGGCGATAAATGTGGACTCTAAAATGTTTCTATATTTGACCTTATTACAAAGTATTTAATCCCATGTGACCCAGTTTAACACTCATTTGAGATATTATTGGGACACACTATTGATGATGGACAAAAGGTGAACGCAATAGTTCACCATTAGTGCTGGCTCAGGTGAGAAAAAACAAAGGGCGGAGGTAAACTGTACAGTTATAAACATAATATCACAGCAAGCTGCAAAAAATATACTCACAATATATAACATGATTGTAAAGAATCATAATAATCATACATTCATAACAAAACACAACAATGAAGAAAGACATTTCATACAATATCAAGCAACAGACTAGATATCCGCATTAACCCTTTCCCACTCAGAAGCAAAGTGAAAACAGCTTAAAATCAGAACAGCCTGCAAGAAACTCGCAGTCTGTTGAGGTTTTAATGCTGTTTGCTGCTCATTAGTATCTAAGGGTTGAAAATGAAGCCTTTAAAACTTGAATCTAGTAAGAAAGGTCTTTAATTAAATGTTACTTTTTACGGGACTACAAATATGTCAAATATGTATCTAAGTGGTAGAGGATTAAGGCTTTTCATTAACTTGTATGTAAAATACAGCAATGACCCAGTCAAACTGACTCAAAGAACAGTAAAGAATGAATCAGATCTTGCAAATATATCATATATGCCTTATTATAATCATACTTTATACGATCAGCATACATTATACGTCAATAAGTAAATGCCTGCAAATATATCATCAGTTTATAAGGAAAAAAACTTTTATTCTGTGAGGGTTATTTGGTTTGTAAGAAAAACATAAACGTTTATAATATGTTCATACTTAAATGCTCTTGGTGAGAATGAAACATATACTTTATGTACACTGGTGTATTACTTTCATGGTTTACTCCAAAGGCATCACATGTCATGAGGTGTTTAAAAGCAATTTGACATGTTTCAATATGTTCTGAGTTTTTGAAATGTTTTTAAACTTTCAACTGCTTGTGGGTTGGCAAATAAAAATACTGTAAAAGCTTTTGACACAAAAGATTTGTAAGAGGTAAGTTATATAAACTAAAGAAAATACAAACCATGGCATTAATGTCAAAGCCTGAACCATGCATGGGTAAAAGCAAGTTAGTGATTTCTCCATTTTCCACTTAGATACATATTTAACCCTTCACCGTTTAGATATGTATTTAACCCTTTACCGTTGAGATATGTATTTAACCCTTTACCGTTGAGATATGTATTTAACCCTTCACCGTTTAGATATGTATTTAACCCTTTACCGTTGAGATATGTATTTAACCCTTTACCGTTGAGATATGTATTTAACCCTTTACCGTTGAGATATGTATTTAACCCTTTACCGTTGAGATATGTATTTAACCCTTCACCGTTTAGATATGTATTTAACCCTTTACCGTTTAGATATGTATTTAACCCTTTACCGTTGAGATATGTATTTAACCCTTTACCACTTAGATACTTATTTTGACACATATGTAGTCCCTTAGAAAGTTAAATTTTATTAAAGACCTTTCTTACTAGATTAAAGTTTAAAAGGCTTCATTTCCAACCCTCAGATAGTGATGAGCAGCAAACAGCATAAACCTTAACAGACTGTGAGTTACTTGAAGGTTGTTCTGGTTTTATGCTGTTTGCACATAGCCATTTTCACTCTTTGTTTCTGAGCGGGAAAGGGTTAAGTTTGACAGATAAATGAATGATTATAACATACTAGTAGTATACATGGGTATTATTCAAAACATTTACTACAACATGTATGTACTTGGGAAAGCTCTCAAATGTCATATCACAGTCAAAGCAACATAAGGAAGTAATGTCACATAGCTATATTGTTATCAACATCCATTGCATTTAAAGAGATAAAGCACAACACATTTCATCAATATTTTTGTCACAAACTTGAAAAGGCAAACATGCATAAATACTTTCAACAACAAGAAAGTTGCAATAGCAATAACATATCTCAACAGAGGGCAGGCTTCTAAAAGACTTCAAAACTTCTTCAGTTCAAAGTTAATCTTACTTAAACAGAGACATCAAATATACAGCATGATTAAAAATATAAATATACATGATCAGGCAAATCACTCAAATGTAAAAAATATATCACAGCTTAGAATATCTGCAGACGATGGTTTTCTCTGTCACACACTGCGACGTTACCATTGGCCAGAATGGCAAGTCCCTCGAGTCCTTTAAACTGGCCGTTGTCACTGCCGTACGTGCCAAACATGCAGTAGAATCGCCCGTCACCACGAAACACCTGTATGCGATTATTTCCACTGTCTGCAACCACTACAAATCCCTGTTCATCGATCGCTATTCCCTTTGGGTACTTCAGCTGACCCTGCATGGTGCCGACTGAACCGAACTGAAAAATGAAGTCCCCATACATGGAAAACACCTGAATCCTGTGATTGCTACTGTCGCTGACATACACCTTATTGTCACTGCTGATGGCAAGGTAATGTGGGTTCTCAAACTGTCCACTGCCACGGCCAAGTCTCCCAAACTTTCTAGCAAAGACGCCATTTGACTGGAAAACCTGCACTCTGTGATTTTCCTTATCACAAATGTATATGAATCCCATGCTATCACAGGCAATGCCCCATGGGTAGTTCATCTGACCGTCCCTCGTGCCTTCCTCCCCAAACACAAACTTGAAGGATCCCTGATGGTCAAACACCTGCACCCTGTGGTTATAGCGGTCAGTGATCAGGATATCCCCCATTGTGTTCATAGCAATACCTGCCAGGCAGTCAAACTCACCATCCGCTTGTCCGTACGAACCGAAACTCTTCACAAACCCACCAATGTTATCAAACACCTGAACCCGATGGTTGCTACTGTCGGCCACATACACCTGATCTGATCTAGATACAGCAATACCCCTAGGCCAGATAAACTCGCTGTTATTACTTCCCCTGCCCCCAAACCGTATGATTGCCCGCCCTTTGTCTTGGTAGTTATTTCTTGGCACGTTCACCCTTGTGCTCTCCCCTCCGTCCACCACACCTACCCTGAAGGTTACTTCCTCACCCTGACTGGCGTCGCTACTCTCAGTCATGTCCACGTCCAAGCCGACTGCTTCGCGTGGCCTGTTGACTGGATCAGCTGTACTGGCCCGAGACACACTGTCCTCTTCACGTATTGTCTGAAACTCTTCCCTGGTGTAAGTTCGACTCCTAACAAGCGGTGGCCTGTCTTCGTCTTCTGAACTCGTGCTAGGGACTGGTTCACTATTATGCGAGGACCGGTTCACATTTCTCCGATTTGAGCGTTCGTTAGATTGGTTTTGCCTCTCACTTGCCCTTCTTGCTCCTCTACCAGCATTCGGTAAAAGTTGGGAATCGGTGAGATTGTGTCGTCTACGCTCTGCAAGACTTCTTCTAGGGTTTCCTAGGTTACCGTTGCCTGCTCGGATGTTTTCCCTCGGGGGATGTGTAAAGTCCACTGGTAGTTCCCAGGACTCCGGGGGTTGGACTGGTCGGCGGGCAAGTCTAGGTGTGCTGTTAGACGAGTCTTTGAACACAAAATGGACAATCAATATTACACAATTATTTCATGAAGCAGCTGTAAACTAATCAAGATCACCACATATTTAATTGACAATTTGTTTGCTCATTCAGTTTAATTCACCTTGTTTTTGTTAGTGATACCTTCTGTACAAGAACTCAAGAATCATGAGCATTAAATCATAAAGATAATTGTCAATTGTAATACTTATAGGATTAAATATCATATTAATCATTAGCACATTTAAATTTAACAAGGGACAAAATTGTCACAAAACCAGGTTTTCATTGTGAAAAAAAATCTGATTAAGGGAGACAACTCAAACTGAACTTTTGAAATGAACAAACAAAATTAACCCCCTTTGTAAGTTTGTTTCAAAATAAATCTATTTTAAGTTGTGGTGACCTTGACATTGGAGATATTGACGTGATTCTTTTGTGCGACACACCGTCCCATGATGGTGAACAAATGTGCCAAATAATTGTAAAATCTCACAATGAATGACATAGTTATGGCCCAGACAAGCTCATTTATTGCCAATTTTGACCTTTGAACTCAAAGTGTGACCTTGACCTTGGAGATATCGACGTAATTATTTCGCGCGACACACCGTCCAATGATGGTGAACAAATGTGCCAAATGATTTTAAAATATGACAATGAACGACATAGTTATGGCCCGGACAAGCTTGTTCCGCCCGCCCGCCAGCCCGCCAGCCAGCCCGCCCGCATTCGCCAATCTAATAACCAGTTTTTCCTTCGGAAAACCTGGTTAATGACTGATAACTTCCAATTCTGAATAATATTTAAATGTGAGTTGCCAAGTAATATTATTATTGGGATATGTATTGCCTTCGTAAAATCATACCACTACGTGCATATTGCATCTGTAAATACAAAACTTACACTTCACATACTTTAAATATACAGTACTTTAGGACAAAATAATATCAGAAAGCAACACAAGAACAGACTGACATTAGGAATGGGGCTTGTTACATGGTCCTGTTTAATGAGAGAAAAATCATCGCATTTACCTGACTCAGTACTTGAAGCTCCAGCCCCAAAAATCCCCGCAGTTCTCTCCCTTGCCTGTGGCCTGTGATTGACAGCGGGGCGTGGTGATTGGCTGGAACTGCTGCTGGCATCACTAATAATATTTGCCAGTCGCTCACGGGGGTTGAGCCTGTTGCTAGGGGTGTTGCTAGGGGGCGTGGCATCACCAGTGGCCCCTCCCCCCATCAGGCCAGCCATTCTTTCAGCTCTCTGAACTTGGGTGCTTCCTACGTGTAAAATATGTGTCATCATGATAAAATGCATGTGCATAAAAATGTACATGTCATATAGAAGTACACTCAATAATTAAGTTGCCATACATGTGTTATTGTAGTCATTGAACATGAGTTATTGAAAACCTGATTAACCTTTCACTGAAAACACAAAAAATTCAACAATGGAAAAGGGCAGGGTTGCTATAGCTCACAGCGCTTTTAATTTGTTGTCCAGGCTCATGGATCTTCTCAGATAAAGTGAATGTTCACCAAACCAAGAGTACTAGAAAGGCAAACAAAAGTGTGCTGCTGCTAAAACGATCAATAGTCCAGAGAAGTCAAATTAACTTATGTTACTATATCCCCTTTCAGTTAACTGACTGTGCACAACAATGTTCGTTATAAGGTTAACAAAATTTTCAGACAAGTGCCTTAAACAAGTGTTTTTATTTTCCAGATAATTTTTCCTATTAAGAAAATAAAGTCTTACCAATAGCTGCTAAAGCAGTGTCCAAGGAAGGGGGAGAACTCTGGTATTGACTTGCTGGTGGATTGCCAGAGTTGTGTGCCCCTGCTGCCCGTGTATTGTTGGGCCTTGATCTAGGTGGTGCCCTGAACAAAGCTGGGGAGGTTTCCCTGAAAACAATTACAAGGCCAAAAATAATTTGGTATTTGTAAAATAAACATAATAAATAGTAATTTCTACAAGAACATCCGCTTTTAGACAGTAATACGCCACCATAAAATAGGCATGTTTTCAGGGCTCGAAATTAACACTCGCACACTCGCAAAATGCGAGTGAAAAATACCGATTGCGAGTTAAGTTTTAAGCCACTAGTAATTTTTTGCGAGTAAAGAAATAGTGAAAAAAAAAAGAGTAATATTGCTAAATGCGTTTTACGTCCTGAACGCTAAACCATAGGTCATAGAACATCCTAATACCCGTATGCGGAAGCGCGCACCTTGTATATAGACTTGTATACTTATAGTACAGATACGAGGATGGTATTGGTACAAAGAACGTTAAACAGTCGACTAATTCACATGTGTTCATTGAACTTGAACAGACATGGCGTCGAAGCGAAAAATAACTTGTTTCTTTTTGCCCACAGATGGAAATAACAATACGAAAGATAAAGCAAAGTTAAGTGTTGAATAAAAAAACGAAATTAAATTATGTTTCCAGCAAAATTTGCGAGAATGTTTTTGATTTTGTGAGTTGGTATTAAAGCTGCTCGCAATGTTTTGCAAGTAGAAAAAAAGTTAAATTCGAGCCCTGGTTTTCTAGAATCTACCTCAATTACTCATTTTTTTAGACAAATACAATTTTACTTATTTTTATGTTCCAAAATATAGATACTCTAAAATATTACCAAACTACATTGTCAGCAAATTAAGAAAATTGACTGTAGAATTTATTGGTTGTTCCTTTATTCCCTTGTCTATAATGTTGCAGATAAATGATAGCATGTGCTTGTAAATACCATGTCGTTACATATTTACATAACAGCACTTAAATGGGCTGTGCTCTGTGAAAAAGGGGTTTAATGCAAGTGCATAAAGTGTCTTCCCAGATTAGCCTGTGCAGTCCACACAGGTTAATCAGGGACGACACTTTCCACTTTTATAATATTTTTCGTTTCAAGAAAGTCTCTTCTTAGCAAAAATCTAGTTTAGTGGGAAAGTGCAGTCTGCAAGGCTTATCTTGGACAACACTTTACACACATGCACTAAACCCACTTTACACACATGCACTAAACCCACTTTACACACATGCACTAAACCCACTTTACACACATGCACTAAACCCACTTTACACACATGCAATAAACCCACTTTACACACATGCACTAAACCCACTTTACACACACACACTAAACCCATTTACACACATGCACTAAACCCACTTTACACACATGCACTAAACCCACTTTACACACATGCACTAAACCCACTTTACACACATGCACTAAACCCACTTTACACACATGCACTAAACCCACTTTTCACAGAGCACGGCCAAAATCTTTTCAAGAAATCAGGACCATGCTAAATTTTGATTGCAAAGAAACATCGTCCCATGCACTGACCATTAATTGACAATCACAAGGTATAGACAATTCAAAATGTGTATTGTTACCCCCCTTGTGTAAAATTTACCTTGATTTCAACTAGAGCTTTGTCGCAGACATGACGTATACACGTGCCGCATTGACACAGACTATTTTGCATGCTGTCTTCACAAAACAAGAGAATCTAATTCATGGGAATTTTAAAGAATTATTATGCCATTATCATTTATAGCCATTTTGATCTTTGAACTCTTGAATTCTTTCACGCTGTCCAATGACCGTGAACAAAATTAATGTACAGAGTCATTTTAAAATCTCACAATTAATGACATAGTTAGGGCCCAGACAAGATCATTTATTGCCATTTTTGATTTTTGAACTAAAAGTGTGACCTTGACCTTAGAGATATCCATGTAATTCTTTTGCGCAACACAACGTCCAATGATGGTGAACAAAAGAGCCAAATGATTTTAAAATTTCACAATAAACGACATAGTGATGGCCCGGACAAGCTCATTTATGGCCATTTTTGACCTTTGAACTCAAAGTGTGACCTTGACCTTGGAGATATCGACCTAATTCTTTCGCGCAACACACCGTCCAAAGATGTTGAACAAATGTGCCAAATGATTTTAAAATCTCACTATGAATGATATAGTTATGGCCTGGAAAAGCTCATTGATGGCCATTTTTGACCTTTGAACTCAAAGTGTGACCTTGACCTTGGAGATATGGAAGTAATTCTTTCGCTCGACACACCGTCCCATGATGGTGAACATGTGTGCCAAATGATTTTTAAATCTCATGATGAACGACATAGTTATGGCCCGGACAAGCTCATTTATGGCCATTTTTTACCTTTGAACTCAAAGTGTGACCTTGACCTTGGAGATATCAATGTAATTCTTTCGCACGACAAACTGTCCAATGATGGTGAACATATGTGCCAAATAATTTTAAATTCTCACAATGAACAACAGAGTTATGGCCCGGACAAGCTCATTTATGGCCATTTTTGACCTTTGAACTCAAATTGTGACCTTAACCTTGGAGATATTGATGTGATTCTTACGCGCGACACACTGTCAAATGATGGTGAACAAATGTGCCAAATGATTTTAAATCTCACAATGAATCACAAAGTAATGGCCCGGACAAGCTCATTTATGGCCATTTTTGACCTTCAAACTCAAATTGTCACCTTGACCTTGGAGATATTGACGTAATTCTTTCGCACGCCACACTGTCTAATGATGGTGAACAAATGTGCCAAATGATTTAAAAATCTAACAATGAACGACAAAGTTATGGCCCGGACAAGCTCTTGTATGGCCATTTGTGACCTTCAAACACAAATTGTGACCTTGACCTTGGAGATATCGACGTAATTCTTTCGCGCGACACACCGTCTAATGATGTTGAACAAATGTGCCAAATGATTTTAAAATCTGACAATGAATGACAAAGTTATGGCCCAGACAAGCTTGTTCCGCCAGCCGACATCGCCAATCTAATAACCAGTTTTTTCCTTCGGAACACCTGGTTAAAAAGTACACTTTTACCCAATTAAATTCAAAACCCTATCTGTAACAACGTTTTTGATAGGTTAAGATTTTGTAGGACTCGTTTATCTGTTTTTATAAGTAAAAATTAACGGTTGCACTGGGTATCTTCATTGATTCAGGATGAAAAGTGAAATCAGTGAAACCACAAAGTTAATCTCCTTGATGTTTTTCTGAATTTTTGTTTGTGGAAAGTAGGGATTGCATACATAACTATATGACTAAAATTTACCATATGCAGCCATTTGAATAAACATTATATGATATGTACAAGTACTCAGAAATGTTAACTACCTAGAAGATGGAGACCTGGAGTTGGGTTGATCAGAGTTGAGTGAGTTCGCTGAGTTGCCATTTGCGGAGGACTCTGCCTCTGTGATGCTCATTTCACCAAAATTTGAGATCAGTTGAGACAAACGTGAACTCTCGAATATCACTTGAACCTGTTACAGTGCAGAAAGAAGTCTTCATTGAATGTCGCTTTTGTTTTGTTTGAACATAACATTTTTTTACATGCTTAGTTTTCTCATTATGTCTTGGTACATTATTAAAGTACTTTATTACACTAAAATGTAAAATTTTTAACAAAATGTACCATTATATTTACTTTTATCAGTTTTAGTACCAGGGGCTTAATAAAGACTATCTTTTTCCAGTTTAATTGAAGAAACATTTAAAACCTTTTTAACTAACAAAATTTCCTGTAAACAATTACAATAACAGATTCTTCCTAAGATAAAATATATTTGCAATGTACCTTAAAATAAATTTCTCATTCCTACATATAAATGCTTAAATTGTCAGCATTTCTGTTGCTAAAGTGTCAATAGACAATACCTACAACTATCTAGAGGATAATAAAATACATGTGCAATACCACTGTACCTGTCTCTCCCGTGGCAAACGCACGCCTTGTCCCCCTTCATACGCTCGCACTATCTCCATATTCTCCACACACTGCCGCTTCAAGGCCACAAGGTCTTCGTCCGGTATGACCTGGTTACGGGCCAGTGTGGACTCAGTGGAGTCACAGAAACTTGCCGTACTTGCCAGCTCCACTTCCACATTTTCCTGCAGCATTGTCAGGGACCGTATCTCCCCTAGCAACCACATCTGAATCTCACTATGCAGAAGTCTCTGGCGGTTGCGTAGCTCCGTAATGTAGCGTTCTATTGTGTCCGTAATTTCTGCCTTACCCGCTTCAGCCTGTTGGTGCAGAAGTTCTGACTTGCTTTCTATAACGCTGACTGCGTCAGAGAAGTTTGGCATCCCACGACGCACCTGACTCACCAGCCTGTTGATGTCAACCCTGACCTGATCCATGTGAGACCGTTTGCACGTTTCGCAGACGACATTGTCGCAGTGGGCACAGCGAGACAGTGCCATCTGGCGTCCACACGAGAAGCAACCAGTCCTTTGAGGTTCAGCTGCATTTTGATTGGCTGCATTCTGTGACCTTGCCTCGTTTTGACCTTGAACTTGACCTTGAGTTTCATCTGCTGCACCATTTCGTCTCTCGGTAGAATTTTGCGGTGCCTCATTTCGACTGAGCGAGTTGTTTTGTGAAGATCTGGGTTGTGTTGGAACGTCCAAGAAGTTCAGGATGGTTCTGTTGGTGGGGAAAGAGGACACGCCAGCGTACGGTACTCTGTGCTCCTCTCTACACTCGGGACACTTGATGCGATGAAATCTGTACAGAAATATCAATATCTTGTTTCTAATACTTTACACAGTAATACATAATGCGCATGTGTCCATTTTACAGAAAAATGCATAAAAAACAGTAATGGTTTGTAATGGTTGTTAATAGAGTATGTAGCATTATTTATGATAATGTTTGAAGATTGATAATTGAACAACATAGTCTTGTATAAATTTCAATACAAAACACTAGCAGAGATACAGATAAGTGATAATAATAATTAATGAATACTTGTTATGCTAGCCTAATCCCCCAATGGACCTTAAAAGAACAATAGCTCATTTGAACAAACGCTGGTAACAAAGTTGCCACCTTAGGTACCCCAACATGTGACCCTTTTGCCTAAAGTGTCATCCCAGATTAGCCTGTGCAGTCTACAAAGGTTAATCCGGGACGACACTTTTTGGTTTTATGGAAATTTTAGTTTAAAGGAAGTCTTGTCGAAATAAAAATACAGTCTAAGCGGAAATTGTCGTCCCTTATTAGCCTGTGTGGACTGCACAAGCTTATCTGGGATGACACTTTACGCACATGCATTAACACCTCATATTTTACTGACCTGTCCACAAGCTGCTCCAGACATGGCGACTGGCAGAATGTGTGTTGGCATGGCAACAGCTTTGGGGTGTTGAACCTGTCAAGGCAAATCGGGCATCTGAGGAGCTCCTCAATACGATGGGCAGAGTAGCTCAGAGTGGAGCCCTCACGTTCAGACATCACTGTGGAGTGGGGCTGCTAGACTGCACATAGCTGAAATATATGAGAACCAGTCAGGAGCTCCTCGATGCGCTGGGCATATTAGCTCAGAGTGGAGCCCTCGCGTTCAGACATCACTGTGGAGCTGTGGGGCTGCTAGACTGCACATAGCTGAGATACAAGAGAGTTAATATATTTGAATAATGAATCTTATGTGGGTATGAGCTGCAGCGTCACTGTGGTGTACTGCTGTTAAACTGCCCACATGTAATACATTAGAGAGTTCATATAATGGAACCATGGGAGAATCTTATATAGGTACATTATCTTAGTTTGTTGTTTTTTACACCATATATAACAGTATTTCAGTAAAATCACTGCAGTTAGTTCAAAACTAATCTGCTTTTTCCAGGGTAACCTGTTTTACAAGAAATAAGTGCACATTCATCTAGCTTACTTAAATCTGAAGTTGACTTACACAGGTACATCATAACCATGACTTTTACTACAGAATATTTGACCAGAGGCTTGTCACCAGTGACACTCATTGTGCCACTAAAACACTCTCAGGAAAGAGGGTGAAGACAAATAATGCAACAGTGGGTTTTAATCATTATTTTATATTCCAATAAACCAGAAGTTGTTTCAGCCTTATATTGATTCTATATGTATTCTAATGCAGCATTAGGTTTTAAGCCTTATTTCAATAATAATGTACCAGATAGTTATAAGTTTTATTTCAATTCTTATGTACCTATAGGTTTGAAGCATTAAAAGCACTTCTATGAAGCAATATGGTCGATTTGTATTGCATATTTTTTTACATTTTCATTCACAAGGCTGTTTAGTTGTTGAATTAAAGAACATGAATTTTTTACTTCCACAGTCTTTCATTGCATGTAGGTCACGGTGCCTATACCACGTGACTTTTTAAGATCTGTGTGGGGAGTAAAATATCAACAAAAGCGCGACGAAGGTAAGATTTTTAAGGATAACTTTTTTAATATGTCATCATTTTTAATGGGATAAAGTGGAGAGCCCGCTAATTCATGAGAGTTTTCTATAGGTATCATGATTTTATAAAACAAATAAGTATTTTTTCAGTAAAGTGCAACCGCGCGTTTGAACGGTTAGAAAAGGGTAGGATCAGTGTGGGGACATTTTTTTTTTTTACACAAAAACATCACCTCTGATGAAATTAAGAAATAAATTTTATGGGCGGAGCTTACACTATATCATTTTGCATCCATTTTCAGGTTTCTTTTATTTATTTACGAAACAAAATTCAAGAAAACTATTCTTACAGTAATATGATCTGTGTGGTATACGTTTTTCAACGGATCTGTGTGGTATACTGTTTTTAAGTTTTTCAGTTCTATTTAGTTGTTTAAGAAAATGGTTGTCAACAATGTATTTGAAACGGGATTTTTAAATGCGCTAGCATGTAAAACACATAATGGCTATACACTACGCTTGCACCGCTTGTTAAACTAATACATAATTATGATTTACAGGCATGCTGTACAATCCCCATTATAATATTAAAATCTTACGCTGGAGCATCTTAAATCGATGACAAGTCCATGCTTACCTTAAATAAGTGTATACTGTATGTTATTGTATCAAATTTCTTTTTTTATTTTTGCGCCAAACACTACTGTCAGGTGAAGTAATGTATCGTATATAATTTTTGATATTATATTTGCTTTAAGGTATGGCTCAATGCTCCGAATGCAGAAAAATGTAGAAGACCAGAGCTGGATTATTGCGCCACATTAAGGGACACGCTAACTCTGGAAACTATAACTGCTGCGGGAAAGCATTTCAGGTAAGATTAAACACCTAAAAAATAGTTACATTTTTATACAGTTATGCTTACAAACAGATGGACGGATTTTCTTGAAACAACACAAATATACAATATATCTCATCTCTCAGGTTATCATATATTTTGAAATAACTCAATAATCGTCAAATCGTTTGTAATTTAAAACTAACGAACGCGTGTCCTCAGATACTAACATTTTTGAAATAGCGTGTTTACGCATTGAAATGTCACGTGAATAAAATATGTTGTTTTTTCTCAGGATGCCTACAATCTTAGAAGGCTTCAACGAACAAAGGACCCCAATGTCACGTGTGTGTACAGTGCGACAGGAGCTTTGCGGACAAGTACCTACTCGTGGCTAGAGAGAAAAGTGCAAAAAGAGGGATTGGTGAAATGTTACCAGTGTGGGTTGGCAGTTAGGAGTGAGAATGACCTCAGAGAGCACGTCAATACCCACATGCATGACAAGTGTTACAGTAGTGAGGAGTGTTTCAAAACGTACAAACGCAAAACAAACCTTTCTCGATACGTGAGGACTTCACATAAATCCGTGAATAATGATTAAAAATCATAATAGTTTACAGTTTGTCTGTGTAACTTCATTATCGTTTTACGTTATTTTATTCGTTGTTTTACTTTTACTTTACTTTTCAAAATGATTCTAAAGTTATCCGAATTTGATTAATTTTTAGGTTTCGTTTAGTTCGTTTGTGTGCTTGAAATCATCTCAAATAATTGTGCAATATTTTGGATTTACGTTATTCATTAATATATCGCATCTGTGATTTGTATTATCGATTCTGTGATTCTTTTTTAATTATAACTTGATTAAAGTTTTGCGATGTTTTTTCGTTGGCTTCAATTTTAAATACCGCTGTCACGAGCTAGTTCGATAATCATAAGCAGCCAGGGTTTCTAATACTAGGGATTTTCACGATTGCTTTACATAATTAACTGCCTGCTTATAATTACTCTAGGCCGTGGTAATTGACAGTAAACAATGTATGCAATGTGGTTGTGTATACAATACAATACTCCTTAATTCGAAATACGTCTTGACATTCTTCAGACTCAGCTGCATCCATCCACAACACAAGAGGAGAATCGTACATATATAATCATATAATATAATATTTATTCATTTACTTTTTATATTCTCTTCAAAATAATTAACGCTAAAGATAAGCATACATTTGTTACACTGAATACAACGACATAATTTATAACATGACATTATCACCAACACATGGCGAATGATTGTCAATATCTATACTATGTAATAAACTAATGCAGCAATATGAATTCCATATATGAAATAAAACACACAAACACACACATATATATATGTTTCTACTATGACCAGTATTTTGTTTTTAATAAACATACGTTTACCTTAAACTTTAAATAACAACAAAATGACAAGCCAATACGTCTGGTGGATTCTATTTTATCAGTTTGTATTCCAAATTTGATTTTAAAACATACGATAACTCCGGAAAGAACATGCCTTTGCTTTTTGTCAACCTGTGTAATATTTGACACAATTTCTATTGCAGAATTTGTGTCAGAATAAAAATGTCCTTTGTGTTCGTCTATCCGCATTCTTATTGTTGGCAACAGTTTGCTATCGTTTCGTCTCGCCCGCGCCCACCTTACTCCTCGTGTCTCCTTCTGTATAGCATTCCTGCCTCGTGAAACTGTTTCCTCTGTTTTTTCTTCCCTTAACCCTTGTCCGCTCACTAGTGCCAAATAGGTGATTACTGAAATTAATGATTTTTTAAATAATAATAATAGATCTACTACTACTACTACTATTACTACTACTACTAGTAGTAGTAATAGTTGTAGTAGTAGTAGTAGTAGTAGTAGTAGTAGTAGTAGTAGTAGTAGTAGTAGTAGTAGTAGTAGCAGTAGTATTAGTAGTAGTAGTAGCAGAAGTAGTAGTAATAGTAGTAGTAGAAGTAGTAGTAGTAATTGTTGTATTGAAATAATTGAAATTAATCAAAATATATATATATTGTCGTTATTATCTCAATTTATCCGTAAATTGTAGAAACATGGATACCACACAGATCCTTCTAAACACGTATACCACACAGATCATATTACTGTTAGAATATTTTTCTTGATTTTGTTTTCATAAATATATGAAAGAAACCTAAAAAAAGAATGCAAAATGATATAGTGTAAGCTCCGCCCATAAAGTTTATTGCTTTATTTCACGAGAGGTGATGTTTCTGTGTCATAATAAAATAATGTCCCCACACTGATCCTACCTTTTTCTAACCGTTCAAACGCGCGGTTGCACTTTACTGAAACAATATTCATTTGTTTTACAAAATCATGATACCTATAGAAAACTCTCATGAATGTCAGCGGGCTCTCCACTTTATCCCATTGAAATTGATGACATATTAAAAAAGTTATCCTTAAAAATCTTACCTTTGTCGCGCTTTTGTTGACATTTAACTCCCCACACAGATCATAAAAAGTCACGTGGTATAGGCACCGTGTAGGTACTGTTTGCTGATATAAAAATGCTCTAATAGAAAAGTTATTGAACAGAATGGTTGACATTAAAATCTTATTTCAACACCACTGGCACATCATTTATGTTTCCCTTTTTTCCTGCATATTTTAGAATCACCTGCACATTGCACTAACATTTTTAAGTTGTTACTCAATGCAACAGGACAATTTATGGGTGATGGTTAAATTGGTAATAATCTGTATGTGATGAAAATATCACAAAGAACTAATTTAACACTGTATTATGTGAATTGGGAATAAGACATCAAACTGGGAATGTACATCATTTTGGTGATTTATCAAACAAAACTCTTCATTTCATGATCTACATATATTTTTATAATATATTATCTATAATTTAAGCTTAATAAGAAATTTTCCATGACTTTTTCATTAACAGAGATGGAATTTGTATCATTTAAAGTGTATTTTTAAACCATGTCCATGCGCGGCATGGACACAGTTTCATTTCATGAGGATTTTTTTTTAATTAATAAAAAATCCAGTTTTGAAGTAAAATCAATTAAAATGATGCTATTATATATGCAAGTATTATGTTTTAATTATAATTTTTAAAACTAGAAAAATGCAACATATAAAACTGCATAGTATGCACTTTTGATAAAACACAATTTATTCCCAAATTGATGTCTTATTCCCAATTCACATAATACAGTGTTTAATAAGCATCAATAAAATGATCTTATCCTAAACTGACTCTGAACTATTCCATATTCTCTCTATAGTACATGTAGTGCATGTTTTTCGGCGTAAGCTGTATTACGCCAGCTTTTCACCCTGACTTGACCTTTGTAAGGGTCCAATAATACACAAATAAAATTTCCCGCGGCTAGGTACGAATGAATACACTTCATTTATTCCATTGGCTGATTTGAGTATAACACCAGAACATTGGAAACATATCCGCGTCTTTGTAACACTGTTTTACTGCATGAAACAATTTTATCTCTAATGAAAAGGCTCAATAGATAGAACAGTTTTACAATCAATTTTCGACATAAATACAGTTTGTGCGTTCACCTTTTATTTTCAGAGAATTACCAGCGCAAAAGCGTTTATACTAAAGGCTATGTTGTCATATTTAGTACTTACTTGCATTGCATTTCAACCCGCGAGGTTTCGGGTCAATAAGCGGCTATTTGTGAAAGTCATAGTTTATATACAGTTCATCGTCGGAGTTCGCAGAAGGGGTTGCGATCATTGTGTTACACCGGTATTACTGACAATAACGTAGTGACTGTAATGCATTGCATTCCAATCCGCAAGGTATCAAGGTCAGTTTGTCAGTTTGCGGTCAGTTGCAGAAATCTTTATATAAACGCCGTCTCGTAAACTTTGTGCACTTGAAGTCTGTTTTGATCAGAAAGATACTAAATAAAGATATTCGGCGATATTATTGTGGTATGTCAATCATCGATTTTTAATATGGTTTCAACATTGGCATGATAAGGACCAATTTTGATAAAATTAATTAGAAATATTTATCCATTTAGACCAGTTTATTAAGCATGAGCACAATAATTCACTATACTATAATTATGCAATTAAATAAGATTCGAGTATTGCCGGCTGACCTATATGCACTCGTTTATTTTCATGTTTCTTGTGTTTTTCTATTCTGTAAATATAGATATCTGAGTAATAATATCACATAAAGCATAATAAGCCACGAAATCTGGCGCAACACCCCGTAATTGATTTGCTTATGATATAGCTAAGAACTGCGCAGAAAAAAGGCATCCGCTACTTTTTATCTCATAGAGATAACTTTTGATCGTTCATAAACATCGACCACAATCAACGCCGTATATCTTTTTTAAAGATATTTCTTGTTAGATCTCCATCTATTCTGCCTATAATGCACACTAATCACAGACAACTTGACACAATTACTAAGTGTACTTCACCTTGTACTATGTTGTGGTGAACATGTATATAATCCCATTAATCCTCGTGTTAAGTTGATCTAAAGTTATATACAAATTACACTGAAATGGAACATTCATTAGCAATTCTGCCAAAACTAATTTTGTTCTGAAAACTTAAATGGTCTTATTCACTGAATATTTTTCAACTTAGTTCACTGATGTAAAAAAAAATTAAGGACTAGAGTACACTACTGAGTGATGACATAACAAGGGCTGTTTGTAAAACAAGCATGCCCCCTAAATGGGCTGTCAATTTTAGTGGCAGCAATTGTGTGAATACGTTAGAGTATGATTGGCAATTTAAAGAAGAATTGCTCGTGTAACTCATGGAGTTGCTAATGTCCCCATGAACTTTCCTGATCCTGACCCTAAGCATTCATGAGTTATCATTCGGAAACCATTTTACTGTTTCAAGTCACTGTGAGCTTGACATTTGACCTAGAGTACTGAAAATCAATAGGGGTCATCTTTCTGTCATGACCAATATCTCTATGAACTTTCCTGATCCCAGGCTTAAGTGTTCTTGAATTATCATCCATACCATTTTACTGCTGAGAGTCACTGTGACCTTGAACTTTGACCTAGTGACCTGAAAATCAATAGGGGTCATCTGCTGGCCATGACCATAATGTCCCTATAAACTTTCCTGATACCAGATCTTAGCGTTCTAGAGTTATCATCCAGAAACTATTTTACTGCTTCAGGTCACTGTGACCTTGAACTTTGACCTAGAGTACTGAAAATCAATTGGGGTCATCTTTCGGTTATGACCAATGTCCCTATGAACTTTCCTGATCCTAACCCTAAGCATTCGTAAGTTATCATCCGGAAACCATCTTACTGTTTCCAGTCACTGTGACCTTGACCTATGACCTAGAGTACTAAAAATGAATAGGGGTCATCTGTCAGTCATGACCAATGTCCCTATGAGCTTTCCTGATCCCAGGCTTAATCGTTTTTGATTTATCATCCAGAAACCATTTTACTCTTTTGAGTCACTGTGACCTTGACCTTTGACCTAGTGACCTGAAAATCAATAGGGATCATATGCCTGTCATGATCAATGTACCCATGAACTTTCCTGATCCAAGGCCTTAGCGTTCTTGAGTTATCATCCGGAAACCATTTGGTAGACGGACCGACCGATGGACCCATGGACCGACAGACCGACATGTGAAAAACAATATACCCCCTCTTCTTCTAAGGGGGGCGTAAAAATCAACTAAAAATAAATATTTGCTAATGATAAATCATAGTTTGGACATTATAAAATTGTAACGTGTTACAAACACAAAATGATTTATTTTATTTTTTATGTTTCTGCTGTGTTACATAGGCTTTTTGTTGGTTTCAAACTATTTATTCACAAAAGTATACACATATAACAACATACAAATAAATTATCAAGTACAGTCATATACACAGTGCTCCAGCTAGGATTTGAAAAGGGCAGAGGGGCTTTTCTGTCAAAGGGGCACTTTGGACGCGCAGTATTTTGTCAAAAGGGCACTTGCGAGAGCGCGTGGGCGTTTCTGGAATGCTTCCTCTTGCATGTTAATTTATATGTTATTAATAATTGTTAGAATATATTATTCCAATTATTATTAAAAAAATCAAATATAATATCTACAATGGGGAATAAATTAATTACAATGTATTGTAATAAGAGATTATAAATTATGATATGTACAAAATATTTTTTTTTTCTTTTTTTTTTAAATTTCTTTTAAGGGCAGGGAGGGCCCTAGGAAGGGCAGGGCGGAGGATTGGAGGGTTAGGGCGGGGCGCCCTTCAATTTAGGCCTAGCTGGAGCACTGTATACATTTACAGTTATTTAAACAATGTAAACATTCATTTGAAATATGTGGATCTCTATTATTTCCTCAATAATGTATTAATATATATTGGTGATTCAAATTATATAATTAACCCCTTACATAAATTTCATAGGATAATTTCTTTATTACAATTTGCTAAGCATATTGTTCTGACATAAGTATTTATGGTATATAGAAAATGTGAGTGTTATAAAGTCAAATGTTTAACAAACTTTGATAGTATATTGATCATTGTGACATATATTTCTTACATAGGCTTTAATACACAAGGAAGAATTAACATGTCAGCGTGGTCCAGTTGTCTTCTGATCCCAGGTTCATGTCCCAAATGGGTCAAACATTTTTTTTTTATTTGTTGGTTAAAAAATATTTTAATTGGGTTATACTTAAGCTCTTTCATTTCGTTTAATCTATCAAGTTAAATAACTTATTGACCAATTTAAACAAGAGCTGTGTTAGTGAAACACAATGCCCCCTACTGTGCAGCTTTGAAGCCATATATTTGGCCTTTGACTTTGAAGGACCTTTCACAAATGTTCACTTAAGACCTTGTGCTATAATAATATCTCAATCTTGCAGAGGCAAAACTATTTTTTTTTACCTCACAAATGTTTTAACAATAGCAATTATTATTAAGTTAATACATATAGTACACCCAATAGAAAGATTAATGAAAACTATCTATTTTATTAATAACAAGGGAGTACTTTAATATCTTTGCAAGCGTGTGCTGTCTTATAGCTGGCTTTATCATACAATGTATTTACCCAACTATTCAAAGTAAATAATTTTTTGATATACATGTATCTTTATACAGGTAAATCACTATGTAATTAATGAAATAAGAATGAAACTGCCTGGTAGGTAGAATTCCATTAATCATATTTCAGCCAGACAGTCAACCTATTTGATCTAGAAACAAGAGGGCCATGGACACTGAGGCACTCACCTGAGAGTACCCAAAAGAACTTAACTATTCTAAGGATGTGACTTCAGAATAAAAGGTCAAAAGTCTAAAAGGTCTTATTTATTATAGTGTCACCCCTATTGAAAGGGCCAGCCAATTTGGCTTATGAGACACCTTTGCGTGTGTATACCATGTACCTCCCAACTCCTTTCACTATGCCAGGTGCCAGGCGGATAGAAGTCGGTAACCGTTCATGTCTAACGCTCACGAGCCGGCCATATCGGAACAAGTCCCATGACAAACATCCATCCTTCGACAAACGCTCCCCATGGGGCTCGAACCTTCGACCTCCCGATCCCTAGGCGGATGCCTTATCCACTAGGCCAGGGCCATCGGATAATAATACTAAGAATAATAATACTTTATGAAACAAGAATATTTTATTTCTAGGTATATTGTTATTTTTGAACTCAGCTGAGATATCATAAGGAATAAAAATTTCGACAAAATTAAAGAAAATTGTGACTTCTAGTAAATTGTTAACAAGCTTTTTTAATTTGAACAAGTGACCTAATTTTTCACCTCATGTGACTCAGTTTTGAACTGCAGATTTTATTGAGTCTATTGCTCTAACCAAGTTACATGAACAATCAATGTATCCAATAGAGTGTTCAAAAGGTTTCAATATAGCCATTTCATAAAAACTGTCCTTCCCCCTGAGACCATGTTGTCCACAGACTGCAACAATTTTGGAATTAGGCTGAGGTATAATAATTCAACAAATGTTCTGACCACCTTTCATGAAGATTTTATTAAAATTGTGACTTCAAGAGTGGTGGCACAGTTTCACTTAAGCCATATCATGAAAACAGCCCTATCCCCTGGAGGCCATTTTTTGACAAACCACAGCCGTTTCCAAATTCAGCTCAGCTATCACCAGAAAAATGTTCTGACCACGTAACATAAATATTGGACTCAAATGTGTTTCTAGAGTGTTTACAAGGTTTTACTAGAGCCATGTAAAGAAAGCTAATCCCCAAATCTCTTGCACAAAGGAACGACAACTTTGCATGGAGATTGAGCTGCCCCCGCTTGCGCGGCTGCTGGCCATGTTTTTCGATAAACCACTAACAATCTTCTGAACATGCAATGATCAAACTAAAAATATGATATTTAGAGTGTAAACAAGGTTTTACTATAGCCATATTAGGAAAACTGCCCCGTCATCTGGCTGCAATGATTTTTGAAAAACCGAAACCATTTTTAAAACCAACTAATTAAGACATCATGAGAACAATGTTCTGACCAACTTTCATTAAGATTTGACCATAAATGTGATTTCTATAAAGTTAACATGCTTTTTTTTTAATTTCACCTAGTCACCCAGTTTTTCATTTAACGTGAGTCAGTTTCAAACTGGCATATATATCATTGGGACAATTTATTTGACCAAGTTTTATGAAGATTAGATAATAAAATTAATGTGAATGTGCACTAAAAGTAAATGTTGACAATTCAAAACAGACGATGCATGACAAAAGATAATCATAAAAGCTGTGCTCAGTTGAGCTAAAAAAATTGTATGCCATATGTTAGAAGCAAACTCAGAAGAACAACTGATGCTAAGTGAATATGACACTGGTGTGTGTCAGTTTAATGTAATGCCTACTTGTACAGCTCACTACAGAGGGCTGCTAACCTTGCATTGATGAGACGCACTGCAGCGTGATAAGACGTAGTAGCTTACACCCAGCTTACTCAAATGTCTGTGTGAATAAACAAACAATCTTGAAGTCATTAAAAAGAAAAAGCTTACAAGTGACAAAGAACTTTGAACAAAACTTAATTTCGAAAATGACAAATTCAATAAGCCCAGCCGTACTATTGTCGTGACATAATGATGAAAAAGTTTATATAATACAATTGTATGCAAACTTCTTTTTCAGTTTCTACTTAAAATCAGCTTACAATAGGTTTATTTTGAACATGCCTTCATAGAGAAAGCCACATTATTATAAACATGAAAATGCATTTAAAATATATCATAATTTAAATTTAAAAAGAATTCCTTAAGTATTTATGGAACATTTTAAGAAAAAAAGTGCATTTTCAATTTATTAGGTACTCAATCATGAATTAATTTTTACTCACATGTCTTTAATATCTTTCTCATACACGTAACAACTTCATATGTATTCCTCATCTACTAGTATGCACATTTATTTTGTAAATACAATCCCAAAGTCCAAAAGAAAAAAGGCAATAGCGCAAAATGTCCTCTCATGACGTCCTCACTATTGTTCTAAGACTTATTCTTTGTTTATCAACACACCAGTTATTGGCACAGTATCAGGAGGGATATACGCATTTCTGGGAACAATATTGCACCAGGTGAGTGTTCTATAGGCAGGACCTACTCACTGCATTCCCAGGCAACAATATCTCATCTATCTATAGAGACACAGTACTTTCAAATCTATCTATAGAGCAACAGTGCTTTCACATCAAGTTATGAAAACATTGTGTGCAGGTATTAAGAAATTTAGACAATCACTGCGTCTTAAAATAATGCACTGCTAAGTCAATAAATTATAAACAATAAGTAATACTAATATATTGAAATAATTATGTAACAATTTTTAGTTTATTTTCTTTAGCAAAATGCACGCTGACAAGTTTATACTAAATGTGACACACACATGGATGACCCATAATGCAATATGTTTGGACAAAGGTAAAGGGTATGTCAACACCACTTCACATCAGGGTTCCTCAGCAGTTGAAGTTCAGGCAAAAAACAAAAATCTGTGAAGGACAAGTCCAGTACACACAATTTATGATAGTACAATACATTTGTACTACATGTATATTCATCAACAAGAGAGACAGTTTATGAGCCATGATTGTGTCAAATTAAGTCACTGCAAAAATTCCTTCTTTCATCACAAGTTCACTATGACTATAGTGTTCACAAGAATTGAACCTGACCAAGATATCATTTATGCCATTATTCTAACAAAGTTTCATGAAAATTGGGCAATAAATTTGGCCTCTAGAATGTTAACAAAAGGAATGTTGATGAAGCAAGCTGAACAACCCATGGTCCATAAAAGGAAACCACAATAATTTGCCCTAGTAACTTGGTTTTTGACCCAATACAACCCAGTTTTGAACAGTTCAACTGACCAAAGATTGGAAAATAAATGTGGCATTTATAATATTAACAAGCTTTTAATTCAATTTGACCTAATGGCCCAGTTTTTTACCCCACATGACCTAGTTTATCGCTCAGCCAAAATAAAAGCAGGACACACCCTCTGACCACATTTTGGGTCCATATAAAATGTAGCCTCTGGCTCAGAAAGGACCTCATAAAATTCAAAATACATACACACTGATCAAATTACACGAAGATCGGCCAATAAATGATGTCCCTTGAGTTTTAACAAAGTTACAAATGGTGATCACAAAAGCTCTCCATGTGCATGCTGTGTTCAGGTTTTGATTGTAGCATAGTTTCCTCCATATTCCCTGAAAACAAAGCACCTCAAGTGGAAAGTTTGTACACACCCATGTGACGAAACCATTCCTACGTGCAGACATACCAGTAATGTCTATTTTCATTAACCCTAACAGTGCGGGAACCGGATTTTGAAGGCCTTTGCAAACAGTTTGGATCCAGATGAGACGCCACAGAACGTGGCGTCTCATCAGGATCCAAACTGTTTGCTATTCTGATAATATTCTTTGAAAAAAATCGAATAAAATGCTAATTTTAGAAATTCAGCAGACGACATTTAAGCAGACGACAAATTTCCCAGCATGCAAAGGGTTAAACTAGCAGCAATAACACTTGCATCGTCCCATACGTGATTGTGTTGAGAAACTGTAATAGAAGTACTTAACTAGTAATATTTTCAATTTTGAGATAAAAGTAAACAGCATTTATTTAAGTCCCGGTTAATTAAAATGTTATTTAATACATCTTAAATTGGCAACTGCTCACAAGCACTTAAAGAATTTTTAATTATAAAAAAAATATTTTTATTCACAAAAATGCATTTTACAATGTTCGAAACACTTGACTTACATGTATATTAAATGCACATGGGGAATGCTGACTTGAGGCATCAACAGTATATATTCGCTAGAAAAATTACCAAAAACATTATTTTGTTTCGATTAAAATGTGTTTCATTGCATCTTTTGTGGGTCAGATGTTCATAAGAAACTCTATTCTGGAAAATATTTCTGAACTTCTGCCTTAAATATGTTTCCCATGTACACTGTATGTTTTATTTACATAATTTTTACTTTTTTACCAAAACTTGTATGTAAAAAATAATACTAGAACCCTGTCAGCAACATGTCCAGTTTTTAATTCATTTATAGCATCAATATTTTTTACCTTGATTTACTTATTTAACTATTACTATAAAAACAAGATGCCTTTAATCAACATGTTTAGCAAGTATATTTATGTACTTTAATGGCAATAGTAATTGCTTAATAGCTGTAATAAGTGAATTGTCACACAAAAAAGCGATCCTTGACTAAGTATTCAGGAAGAAAAATTAGTGGGTTGGCATGTGATTGGAATGGCATATGTCTGGCTGAGTAAAAATATATGGAGGGAATATGTTAAGCTTCTTTTTTTGACTATCACAACCATTTATTCACATATTAATTTATTAAGCCACTAGAATGCCTCCAGATGATCAATATATATCAATGACTGCAGATTATATAGTATACACATATCATGAATTGCGATACAAGACAGTGTTGTTTTGAAGGTTTGTGAATTAATTGATAACATATGCTGTTAAAAAACAACTGTTGCATAACAACAACTTATCAGAATATAGGGGGAACCTTCGATGTGCCTGTGTATATTGTTCCCATGCCTAAGCTGTTATATAATATATAGATGTACATGTTTAAAGATCATTTCTTATTTTAAATATATCATTTTATTACTTTTTATAAGCAATGAATATCTACCTGTGATGTGTCAGAAGTACAGGTGAGTCTGATGAATAAATAATACACTTGAACTATTTATTACTTTTTTTACAGATGGCAATTCAATGACCTAAAAGATCGTCGTGGCGTAGTGGATATGGTGTCTGCCTAGAGATCGGGAGGTCACGGGTTCTATCCCCACTGTGGGAGTGTTCTTTCGATCTCCCCCAAAGACACCAAGGAAACGGACTCAAGAGTGTTTCATTTAAGCAGTTAAGCTTAGGCTTGTTATGCAATCGAGCTTAAAGAAATAGGTTTAAAAAAAAGAAAGACCTAATTGTATACAAACCTTTTGATCAGGGCAAACGGTGCAACTATTTTGTCGAAGCATATATGCCCCAGGGTACATGCTAGTATATTTAAGAGTACCTGGGGTACATGTAATTAGTACCTGATCCGACAATGACCAATCCAGCATTATAATATTGAGCATTTTTCTTAAACTGTTACATGTCCATGTGAAAACTCTGAACGTGTTTCCCTCAGCCCTCAGAACACTGAGGCCAATTGGTGCCATCCTTATGAGGTTTCCACTTGATGCACTGGCCTTTTACCCACTGGCAAGTTGGTTGCTAGCTGTTGTTAGTAATCCCAATAGATATCCATGAAGAGCTAACCGGAGAAATGAAGAGCTAACCGGAGAAACTAACACTATTTACAAAATCTATGTATAACGTATATGATATTTTGTAGACATGAAGTTTATTAAAGCAATGCTCACTTAAAGCCTGTCAATATAGGTAGCGATACAGTTATGTATCTTTAATAAAAAGTTTAAAAGTTCATTTAAACATTTGTCCTAAAATACACGACTGTCCGAAATTACACGAATCGGTCCTAATCAAAACAGACAAAGGGCTTTTAAGCTTCTCAAGAAAGTGAACAGCATACATACATGAATCATTATCTCTATTAAACATACCTGGATACATATCGATAACTAAAACCGATGCACTGTTTTGTCTGTGATCCGAGAGTTGTTGTTGATGGTCGTGTCTATATTGGATCCTAAATAAATTGCTACAATGGATACCAAATCTATATATTTGCAGCATCGTTTACGACAATGTTTTTTTTGTTTAATAAATTATTTGAAAAGAAAATCGCTGTTGATAAAGACCAAATTTGGATTAAAGGGTGTCAAAGTATCAATAAAACTGTTGATATGCACAATGGCTACCAGTAAAATCTGTCTTTTCAACCGAAGTACCGCTCATCAAAACAAAATTGTATCCATTATAGACGATTTCAAGAATATAGCCAGCTGTATTGATACTTACCAAATTTGGATCCATTCTAGACAAAAAAATTCAAGAGTCTAGCCAGCTCTTTTGATAGAGTCTAGCCATCTCTATTGATACCGAAATTGGATCCGTTCTAGACGATTTCAAGAGTCTAGTCAGCTCTCTTGATGCTTACCAAAATTGGATCAATTCTAGATGATTTCAATAGTAAACCAGCTATATTGATTCTTACCGAAATTGTATCCATTCTAGACGATTTCAAGAGTTAGCCAGCTCTATTGATACTTGCCAAAAAGGAATCCATACGACAATTTCAAGGGTCTAGTTCTATTGATACTTACCGAAATTGGATCCATTCGAGACGATTTCAAAAGTCTAGCCAGCTCTATTGATACTTACTAAAATTGGGATCCATTCTAGACGTTTTCAAGAGTTAGCCAGCTCCATTGATACTTACAAAAATGGGATCCATTCTAGACGATTTCAAGAGTATAGCCAGCTCTATTGATACTTACCGAATTTGGGGTCCATTCTAGATGATTTCAAGAGTCGAGCCAGCTCTATTTATACTTACCGAAATTGGATCCATTCTAGACGATTTCAAGAGTCTAGCCAGCTCTATTGATACTTACTAAAATTGGGATCCATTCTAGACGCTTTCAATAGTTAGCCAGCTCCATTGATACTTACCAAAGTGGGATCCATTCTAGACGATTTTAAGAGTATAGCCAGCTCTATTGATACTTACCGAATTTGGGATCCATTCTAGATGATTTCAAGAGTCGAGCCAGCTCTATTTATACTTACCAAAATTGGATCCATTCTAGACGATTTCAAGAGTATAGCCAGCTTTATTGATACTTACCCAAATGGGATCCATTCTAGACAATTTCAAAAGTCTAGCCAGCTCTATTGATACTTATCAAAATTGGATCCATTCTAGACAATTTCAAGAGTATAGCCAGCTCTATTGATACTTACCAAAATGGGATCCATTCTAGACGATTTCAAGAGTATAGCCAGCTCTATTACCGAATTTGGATCCATTCTAGACGATTGCAAGAGTCTAGCTAGCTCTCTTGATGCTTACCAAAATTTGATCCCGTCTAAACGATTTCAATATGTAACCAGCTCTATTGATACTTACCGAATTTGGATTCATTCTATACGATTTCAAGAGTCTAGCCAGCTCTGTCGATGCTTACCAAAATTTGATTCAGTCTAGACGTTTTCAATAGTTAACCTGCTCTATTGATACTTACCGAAATTGTACATTCAAGACGATTTCAAGAGTTAGCCAGCTCTATTTATACTTACCAAAATTAGATCAATTCTAGACGATTTCAAGAGTCTAGCCAGCTGTTTTGATACTTACCGAATTTGGATCCATTCTTTACGATTTCAAGAGTCTAGCCAGCTCCATTGATACTTACCAAAATGGGATCCATTCTAGACGATTTCAATAGTATAGCCAGCTCTATTGATACTTTCCGAATTTGGGATCCATTCTAGACGATTTCAAGAGTTGAGCCAGCTCTATTTATACTTACCGAAATTGGATCCATTCTAGACGATTTCAAGAGTCTAGCCAGCTCTATTTATACTTACCAAAATTGATCCATTCTAGACGATTTCAAAAGTATAGCCAGCTCTATTGATACTTACCAAAATTGGATCCATTCTGGACAATTTCAAGAGTCTAGCAAGCTCTAGTGATACTTACCGAAAATGGATCCATTCTAGACAATTTCAAGAGTCAAGCCAGCTCTCTTGATTCTTAACCAAAATTGGATCCATTCTGGACAATTTCAAGAGTCTAGCCAGCTCTATTGATACTTACCAAAATTTGATCCATTCTAGACGATTTCAAGAGTCTAGCCAGCTCTATTGATACGTACTAAAATGGGGTCCATTCTAGACGATTTCAAGAGTATAGCCAGCTCTATTAATACTTACCGAATTTGGATCCATTCAAGACGATTTCAAGAGTCTAGCCAGCTCTCTTGATGCTTACTAAAATTTGATCCCGTCTAGACGATTTCAATAGTTAACCAGCTCTATTGATACTTACCGAATTTGGATCCATTCTATACGATTTCAAGAGTCTAGCCAGCTCTATTTATACTTACCAAAATTTGATCCATTCTAGACGATTTCAAGAGTATAGCCAGCTGTATTGATACTTACCAAAATGGGATCCATTCTAGACAATTTCAAGAGTCTAGCCAGCTCTTTTGATACTTACCAAAATTGGATCCATTCTAGACAATTTCAAGAATCTAGCCAGATGTATTGATACTTACCGAAATTGTATCCATTCTAGACTATTTCAAGAGTCTAGCCAGCTCCATTGATACTTACCAAAATGGGATCCATTCTAGACAATTTCAAGAGTCTAGCCAGCTCTTTTGATACTTACCACAATTGGATCTATTCTAGACAATTTCAAGAACCTAGCCAGCCGTATTGTTACTTACCGAAATTCTATCCAGTCTAGACGATTTCAAGAGTCTAGCCAGCTCTATTGATACTTACTAAAATTGAATCCATTCTAGACGTTTTCAAGAGTTAGCCAGCTCCATTGATACTTACCAAAATGGGATCCATTCTAGACAAGTTCAATAGTATAGCCAGCTCTATTGATACTTACCGAATTTGGGATCCATTCTAGACGATTTCAAGAGTTGAGCCAGCTCTATTTATACTTACCGAAAATGGATCCATTCTAGTCGATTTCAAGAGTCTAGCAAGCTCTATTTATACTTACCAAAATTGGATCCATTCTAGACGTTTTCAAGAGTATAGCCAGCTGTATTGATACTTACAAAAATGGAATCCATTCTAGACAATTTCAAGAGTCTAGCCAGCTCTATTGATACTTACCAAAATTGGATCCATTCTAGACAATTTCAAGAGTATAGCCAGCTCTATTGCTTCTTACGAAAATTTGATCCATTCTAGACGATTACAAGAGTCTAGCTAGCTCTATTGATACTTACTAAAATTGAATCCATTCTAGACGTTTTCAAGAGTTAGCCAGCTCCATTGATACTTACCAAAATGGGATCCATTCTAGACGATTTCAAACGTATAGCCAGCTCTATTGATACTTACCGAATTTGGATCCATTCTAGACGATTTCAGCAATACACTGCGCTGATAAGCCCATCACAGGGCTTATATATATGTGTGTATTTACTCTGCAGCTTTATAGTATTTATAGGATGTAACATCTTTCAACAAAAATATGTGTTTTTGAATAGTTATTTGAGTGGAAATTAAATGGCTATTTTCCTTTTTTGTTTAATTTGGCTGAAATGTGATGATAATGTTTAAAGTAAATAAACTACCTAATTGCTTAACATAATCATAATTAATTTGAATACAATAAAGCATGAACTGGGTTCAGCTTTTGAGCCGTTTTGGCGGAAACGCCCTACTGATTGCTAGGATGACATTCAAATCCTGATTTTACGAAATGATGTTCGATCCATTATTTCCATTTTTGATTAATACGGTCAACAGTAATAGCGTTTCAACCACTATTTGTTCCATGGTCGTGACTGCGATTAATTAAACTAATACTGTTGATAATGGGCGATTTCCGAGCCACTTTACCCAAACTGAAACTTCTTACCAGCCGGTATGAAATTTCAAAATAAATATTATCCAATATCAATGGGCAAGCAATCATACTGGAGCAACATGAGTCTCTATGTATTGTCGACTGTGTTATCTGTAGCATGTGTCTATTGTTAGATTTTGTTGGGTATCCGTTTTATATTATTAAAATGTATTCAAATGCCATTTCTTTTACTGGTTGTGGGCATTTATTCAAGTTGCGTTTGATGAATCCCAGAGTTTGTGAAGCTTTCTTGGTTGCGTTATCGATACGAGTGTTTAATTTCAGATTATCACAAAGATCGACTCCTAAGTAAGGGTGATGTTAAAGATTTTCGAGGGTTTCGTTATTCATAGTATAGTTGTAGTCTTTTCTTAGTGGAGTTGGAGATATTCATGATGGCGCATTTTTTAACATTAAACTCCATCTGCCAAGATTTGCTCCAATATAGCTTTATATTTTCCATATTGACAATGAGTTTCATGTAAACCTGATGAATATTATTTTGTGTATGTTCCTCTTGTGTATAATTTTTTACCCTGTTAATCACTAGTATTAAATATTAATACTATCTGATACAGAGAGGTTTGTAAATAACTTTCAAATAATCAGAACCGTATATAGTGATATTTATCTTAATTATTAAATAAAGGCTGTTTTTTTTCGTTATTTTATTATTTAAATATATAAATTTGTATTGCAATTATGGTGTGTAGTTAATTTTAAACTTCTAAGTTGAATAACTGTGCTAAATTTTCCTGTACATGATTCTAAGATCTGTTTACATCTTACTTATAGGTAAACCCTTAGCAGATTGAACAGCTGTTTTCAGGCATATATACAGCTGTAGGTCATGATCTTACTAATTTTTCCACTCACTTTAACACTCCAGTCCTTGTAAACATTATCAACTATGGTGGAAAGTGTACGCAGTAATTTTAAATTGCTGGTATAGGTAAAAGTGAAGTATTCTAGTAAGAATATATTAATTTATTTAAATTGTTGTGTTTAGGGTATACAAAAGAAATTAAATCTCAGGAGCAATTTTTCTCTACAGAGGGAGTATGTAACAGGGTATTCACAAACACTAATCCTTAATCAAATCACATCAAAACGAATTTATTGTCAGTATGAAATAACATGTATATAACAAACACTATGTATAGCTGTTTACCAAACTAACAAGCAGGAGCAAATTGCAACACATCAATAATACATGGCATACATAAGAAATAGTTATTCTAATAAAGCACAATAAAAACACAATTAAAGCAGTATTCCTATTTGACATTATTCAAATGTAAGCAGAAATATAATATCAGTACTATACATTCAAAATTAAGAGCTGTTTAAAAGATTGTTGATGTTGACACAAGGAAGGGGCCTAAGGTACCATAAAAAGAAATGGTGTAAAAATGCTTACAGAGAAAATAGAACACAATAGTGCCACAAAATACAAGATGCGTTTGTGAAACACAATGTCCCCCTATATGATGTTTGACCTTGAAGGATGACCTTGACCTTGTGAAGGATGACCTTGACATTGACCTTTCACCACTCAAAATGTGCAGCTCCATGAGATACACATGCATGCCAAATATCAAGTTGCTATGTTCAATATTGCAAAAGAATTCATAAAATAAGCGATTTGGGCCACATATATTTGACCTCTGACCTTGAAGGATGACCTTGACCTTGACCTTTCACCACTCAAAATGTGCAGATCCATGAGATGCACATGCATGCCAAATATCAAGTTGCTATCAATATTGCAAAAGTATTTATAAAATAAGCGATTTGGGCCACATATATTTGACCTCTGACCTTGAAGGATGACCTTGACCTTGAGCTTTCACCACTCAAAATCTGCAGCTCCAACAGATACACATGCATGCCAAATATCAAGTTGCTATCTTCAATATTGCAAAAGTATTCATAAAATTAGCGATTTTGGCCACATATATTTGACCTCTGACCTTGAAGGATGACCTTGACCTTGTCCTTTCACCACTCAAAATGTGCAGCTTCATGAGATACATATGCATGCCAAATATGAAGTTGCTATCTTCAATATAGCAAAAGTTATTGCAAAATGTTAAAGTTGGCGCAAACAGACAGACAGACCAACGGACCAACAGACAGACAGGGCAAAAACAATATGTCCCCCACTACTATAGTGGGGGACATAAAAAAGGGCTTAAAGGAAATTATCACCTCAAACCAGATTTGAAGGAAAATGATCAGCAAATTTCATACAATATAAGCAACACAATACAACACTGATGAATAAAAAATAATTATAAAAGCAAGATAATACAATACTAATGCTGAAATGATTATCCCGCATGTGTAACTAGCACTATTTCAGAGCTTCAAAGGCAAATGATGAGCAAAGAAGCATTGATTAATGCTACATACATACAGTACTACAAGTTCTTCAACAAGATATCAAATGAAATGAACGAAATAAGACAACAACAGCAAACTGTTGTAGTGTCACTAGTATTATATATACATACTGTTAAGCTCAAAGAAAGCAAAAGCAAAAAAAGCATCAGAATGCAAACCTAATAAAGCAAATGAAACAAGAGCACCGCCTTGCGGGTGCAGACCGCTAATCTATTTTCTTTTTAAAGTTGAAGGGACTCTCATTTTCAATCACAAAGGAGAGAGGGGTGGAGTGTAGAAGGGTGCATTGTGTGGGGGTGTGGACATTTATTACATTATCTTCCAAAAATGCGAAAAAAAGGAAAAACAAAAATTTGGGGGGTGGGGGGGGTTGGGGGGGGTGGGGGGGGCGGGGTGGGGATTCTTGGGTGCGATGGTTGGACGGTATTTCAAACATAAAATAATAAAAATAAATATTTGTGTTTTTTAACCGTTTAAAAAAAATGGGGGGGTGAGGTGGGGGGGGTATAGTGTGAGGGTGAGGTGGTAATTTGTGAGATGATCTTAAAAAAAAAAAAAAAATTAGGGAGGGGGGATTCGGGTGGGGAGTGGGGGGAGGGGGGGTGGGGGGATTCTTGGGTGCGATGGTTGGACGGTATTTCAAACATAAAATGGGTCTAGTGTGAGGGTGTGGTGGTCATTTGTGAGATGATCTTAAAAAAAAAAAAAAAAAAAAAAAATAGGGGGGGGATTCGGGGGGGGAAGGGGGGGGGGGCACTGGCGATGGTTTGGGTGGAGTCTATTGTGGTATGTCAGGTAAGAGTAGTTTTGTCAAAGTATCAATCAAATCTAATCATAAATAAAGAAGTAATGGCAATTTTAGCAAAATTTAATAATTTGACCTTGAGAGTCAAGGTCATTCAAAGGTCAAGGTAAAATTCAACTTGCAAGGTACAGTAACCTCATGATAGCATGAAAGTATTTGAAGTTTGAAAGCAATAGCCTTGATACTTAAGAAGTAAAGTGGATCGAAACACAAAATTTAACCATATATTCAAAGTTACTAAGTCAAAAAAGGGCCATAATTCCGTAAAAATGACATCCAGAGTTATGCAACTTGTTCTTTTACTGTACCCTTATGATAGTTTGCGAGTGTTCCAAGTATGAAAGCAATAGCTTTGATACTGTAGGAATAAAGTGGACCTAAACACAAAACATAACCAAATTTTCAATTTTCTAAGTATAAAAAGGGCACATAATTCTGTCAAAATGCAGGTCAGAGTTACATTACTTTGCCTGCACAGTCCCCTTATGATAGTTAGTAAGTGTTTCAAGTATGAAAGCAATAGCTTTGATACTTAAGGAATAAAATGGACCTAAACACAAAACTTAACCAAAATTTTCAATTTTCTAAGTATAAAAAGGGCACATAATTCTGTCAAAATGCACGCCAGAGTTATCTAACTTTGCCCGCCCAGTCCCCTCATGATAGTAAGTAAGTGTACCAAGTTTGAATGCAATAGCATTGATACTTTCTGAAAAAAGTGGACCTAAACGCAAAACTTAACCAAAATTTTCAATTTTCTAAGTATAAAAAGGGCACATAATTCAGTCAAAATGCACGCCAGAGTTATCTAACTTTGCCTGCCCAGTCCCCTCATGATAGTAAGTAAGTGTACCAAGTTTGAATGCAATAGCATTGATACTTTCTGAGAAAAGTGGACCTAAACGCAAAACTTAACCGGACGCCGACGCCGACGCCAAGGTGATGACAATAGCTCATATTTTTTTTTCAAAAAATAGATGAGCTAAAAAATCAAGATGCAAATTTCTCAGAGAAAGCAAAAAGCAAAAAGGAAACACAATGAAAACAAAACAAAACACCAGTTTTATAAATAATTATAACTACTTATCCAATCAAGAGAGATTCAGTGTGATGAATGAGTGAGCTACCGTATATTAATAATGGAGAATGCTTTTTAGGTGAGCTGATTTCTGATACATATTTATGGTTTTATATATCTGAAACATTTGATTCATTTCGTTACTAAACCTTGCAAGAGGTACAAGCATTTTTCATTTGCTTAAACCTACTATCTTAAGTTTCTTTCTTCATATGGTTACTGGTGAGTCATTTTATTATTTTAAGTGTATTTACTTGTATACTTGTTAAAATTGAAATCATTATATTATTTGAATGATATTGTATTTATCAATTATCTGATTTATAATTTATGATAATACTTATAATACTTTATGTTATTATATTTCATACCATTATCAATTATATAATTAAAACTAGGCGTAAGCATTCTTGAGTTATCATCCGGAAACCATTTTACTGTTTCAAGTCACTGTGACCTTGACCTTTGACCGAGTGACCTGAAAATCGAAAGGGTCATTTGCCAGTCATGATCAATGTACATATGAAGTTTCATGATCCTAGGTGTAAGCATTCTTGAGTTATCATCCGAAAACCATTTTACTATTTCGAGTCACTGTGCCCATGACCTTTGACTTAGTGACCTGAAAATCAATATGGGTCATCTGCCAGTCATGATCAATGTTCCTATGAAGTTTCATGATCCTAGGCCTAAGCGTTCTCATCCGGAAACCATCTGGTGGACGAACTGACGGACCGACATGTGCAAAACAATATACCCCCTCTTCTTCAAAGGGGGGCTTAATAAAAGTTGGCAACTATAACCCCTTGTGTCAATACACAAACCCCGCTACATAACCAAACTGAAATACCTGTGTATTTAACTTAACAGTTATAAAACACCATTTTTCAAAAGTGTATATTTTACATGAAAAATAAATAAAAATGCTAAGAATATCAAAACACATACTTTCTAAAATTTAAAACAGTAACATTACATCATTGTTTCATCATTTAGTAGTAAGTCTGCACATTGGCCTTTAACCAAAAAACAACAACACATTTCCATGGTAATTATGGCAGTACTTATTATTTTCACTAGTTTGTATGTTTCAAGTCAAACCGGAGTATGTACTGAGAAAAATTATAAAAGTTGTTAAAGATGAAAAATGGATCAATAATGTTTTTTTTAAATAGGTCCCAGAGGGCCTGTGTCGTTCAAACAAATACCATACAATATTCAGATGCAACCTCAATTGCAGGCTCCTTATCTTTGTTGTTTAGGTCTAGGATAATAATAATTTTTATAACATGCATATAAGGAAAACGCCATGGTCCCCAGTGTATAACTAGACACAAATTGAAAATCAAATCTTGGTTGAACCCTCAACAGGGATAGAACCTCTGACAACTGGAGTACTGGAGTAAAAGTCTACTGCTTTGACCACTCGGTCATTTGTGGTCATACAATGTGGACGGTATTTTATACTTTATATAAGCAATTCTCGTAGTTTCACAAAATATAACAACGACAACAGAACTTTCCATATTATTCAATCGTTTTGCATTGCAACGATTTATAATTTTATAAACCACTGTAGTGGTGGGGGACATAAAAATCTGAAACAATTTTGACAATTTACCAAAACTTGAAACGGCCCCTTTAATAAAAAGCAAAAAGGTGTGGCTTATTTTCATCCCAGGGACATTATATGATCAATCAAAAATATTTTGACAATTTACAGAATGAATCCGAATTCGGTCAGTATCAACAAGGCTGACTAAACACTTGAAAATGTCCAGATTGGATCCAATTTTGTTAAGTATCAATAGTGCACGCTAGACTCTTGAAATTGTATAGAATGGATCCAATTTTGGCAAGTAACAATAGTGCTGGGTACACTCTTGAAAATGTCCAGAATGGATCCAAATTCGGTCAATTTCAACAGGACTGGATACACTCTTGCAAATTTCCAGAATTTATCCAGTTTTGGTCAGTATCAATAGAGCTGGCTAGACTCTTGAAATTGTCCAGAATGGATCCAATTTTGGAAAGTATCAATAGAGCTGGCTAGACTCTTGAAATCGTATAGAATGGATCCAAATTCGGTAAGTATCAATAGATCTGGCTATACTCTTGAAATTGTCCAGAATGGATCCAATTTTGGTCAGTATCAATAGAGCTGGCTAGACTCTTGAAATTGTCCAAAATGGATCCAATTTTGGTAAGTATCAATAGAGCTGGCTAGACTCTTGAAATTGTTAAGAATGGATCCAATTTTGGTAATTATCAATAGAGCTGGCTAGACTCTTGAAATTGTCCAGAATGGATCCAATTTTGGTAAGTATCAAGAGAGCTGGCTTGACTCTTGAAATTGTCTAGAATGGATCCATTTTCGGTAAGTATCAATAGAGCTTGCTAGACTCTTGAAATTGTCCAGAATGGATCCAATTTTGGTAAGTATCAATAGAGCTGGCTAGACTCTTGAATTTGTATAGAATAGATCAAATTTTGGTAAGTATCAAGAGAGCTAGTTAGAGTCTTGAAGTTGTCAAGAATGGATCCAATTTTGGTGAGAACCAATACAGCTGGCTTGACTCTTAAAATTGTCCCGAATGGATCAAATTTTGGTAAGTATCAATAGAGCTAGCTAGAGTCTTGAAAGTGTCCACAATTGATCCAATTTTAGTAAGTAACAATAGAGCTGGCTTCACTCTTGAAAATGTCCAGAATGGATCAAAACTCAGTCAATTTCAACAGGACTGGATACACTCTTGCAAATGTCCAGAATGGATCGAGTTTTGGTCAATATCAATAGAGCTGGCTAAACACTTGAAATTCTCCAGAATGGATCCAATTTTGGTTAGTATCAATAGAGCTGGCTAGACTCTTACAATTTCCAGAATGGATCCAATTTTTAAGTATCAATAGAGCTGGCTAGACTCTTGAAGTTGTTTAGAATGGATCCAATTTTGATAAGTATCAATATAGAATTTTATGGTCATTAGTTATTGTTTCTCTCCTTCACTTGCTAATGCTCATGTGCTATTAGCTACAAGCATGTGAATTAATATTGCATGTTTGACTTCTTGTTCCTGATGTTGTTGAGGCATGGCCAAGGTCCTACATCTTGTATGTTTAAATTTCTATTTGAAGTTTATTTGCTGTTTATTTTCAACTTTCAATCACAATAGTAGATTTTTCTCTTTATCCGTCCATGGTCTGTTGGCGATATTTTATACGCATGTCCACTTTTTGATTTCTACATTCAAGCCTCTGTGTCCACACAAACTTAAAGAAATTGTTCTAATTACTGTCCCCCTGGGCAATATTGGATGTAAACCTTCTGGCATGAACGCCTTGCTCAACAATCTGCAATTTAAAACCAGAAAATCCATTACTAAGTTGCATCACTTTAAAAAACAAACAAACAAAGGGGCTCTTCAACATACATGGTGTCACATGAATAAAATACAATGGAAAGGTCAAATCTGTTCAAACCTGTTCAACATACATGAAAGTGTGGAGCAATTTTGAAGGATATTTTAATTAAACATGATACTGCTTATTAATCTACATCTCTTGGCCTTGTGGTTTCATTGAAAATGTTTTCAATTGTCACTGTTTGTTTATTTTGGTTAAAATCAAAACAATTGGCTGCTAATTAAGATTTCTGAGCACCAACGTTGTTTCAGGTCAGATAATACATGTATATGATTAAAATAACATTTACAGACACCACTGTGGATAACAAGATGATGTTTTAAGCTAAATATATAAGCTATAAGTCACATTGTTTCAGAGACGATTTTTTGCTGTTATCACTCTGGTTGACTTGCTAACAAACTAATGAATGATATGCAATGCTTTCGCTTTGAAAAAAGAACAGTTCAACACCTGAGCACGGAACATTCCATGAAAGTTTTATCATGGATCTCTTAGTGTTTCAGAAGAAAATGATATCAGTTATTTCAGTTAAAGATTTTAACACACCACCACAGAAAATTACCATTCACAATATCTCATAATGGATCATTAACAGTATTTCTTAAACTACTCCAGATGATGATTAATCTATTTATCAAGAATAATGTACAAGTCATTAATTGCAATTAACTTATCTTTGCAGTCTCTTGTCTTTTAACTTATTTTCAAATTCATAAATTAATGTTAGATTACCAAAAGTTATAATAAATGATATGCACATGCTGCCTATCACAACAATTTATATATTTGATTATTTAATTAAATTTCAGTACATCTGAGTTCCACTCTGAGTTCCACAGGTGGTTTTAAATTAGTATTTGTTTTTTTCAGAGTTCATGAATCTGCAGTAACAGTATTATTAACTGAATAGATCAATTCAATACAGGGAAAATACTTGTAGATTTAAGGCTAGTAGACCTACTGCCAATGTATACATTTTGGGCCGAATTAAAGGGATCTTTTCACGCTTTGGTAAATTGACAAAATTGAAAAAAGTTGTTTCAGATTCGTAAGTTTTCGTTTTAGTTATGATATTTGTGAGGAAACAGTAATACTGAACATTAACCATGCTCTAATATAGCCATTATATGCATCTTTTGACGATTTTAAAACCTAAAAATTATAAAGCGTTGCAACGCGAAACGATTGAATAATTTGGAGAGTTCTGTTTTTGTCGTTAAATTTTGTGAAACTACGAAGATTGCTTATATAAGGTATAAAATACATTAAGATTGTGTACTCGGCGGAATAGCTCAGTAGGCTAAAGCGTTTTTACTTCAAGACTCTGGCAGGACTCCAGGGGTCACTGGTTCCAAACCTGCTCCGGGCAATGTTCTTTTCCTTTTTTAAATTTTTTTCTTGATTTTTTACTGGAGCTTTTATGATCCAATGTTTACATTTATCAATATAAAGCATTTAATGAATAAGTTAAAAAAATGCCAAAATCTGTGAAAAGGCCCCTTTAACTATGATACCTTATCTGATAACAGTTCATATTAATCTATTTTTTTAACTCTAAAATTCCAAATTTTTGGTGTTAACAACACATCTTCCACAAGTCACTGGAATATTGACTGAAAGCGGTCACCAAGATACTGTTTTTTTCTTATCACCCTACTGAAGTATGATTTCATTTAAAGCCACACACCTTGAAATTAAGCATGTGTTGATCAATACATATTAATGCAATTTAAAAGTGTGCAAAATTGTCCTTCAATCTATAGCCTAGTTAGCAAGTAAATTTTTATTCTGTTTAATTTTAAAACCGAAAGTATAATTTCTTTACGTGTACGTCCGTTTCGTCAAACACGATTATTTTTAAGTTTTAAAGCGCAAAAAAGACGGATTTCTACTTTGTAACATATAGATATATTCTTATTGAGATAGATAAAATTAAATCTATAGCCTAGTTAACAAGTAATTTATTATTTTTCAACCGGTACCGCTTTTAAAACCGAAAGTAGGATTTCTAGACGTATACGTCCATTTTCGACAAACGCGATTATTGTTAAGTTTCAAAGCGCAAAAGAGACGGATTTCTACCTTGTTACCACCAGATATATTCTAATTGGCATAGATAAAATATGTTTCTTATTTATACTTAAATTTACTATGCCATGTCCAGGGGTGGCGAAATCTCAAAAAACTATACTTGTCCACGGACAACCATTTAGGAAATTTAACTTGTCCGTTGCTGAACTACACTTGTCCGTTAATGTTTATATAAATTATAAACGCATTTATTGATTAATGTTAAATAATGAATAAATCAAAATGAGTGCGATTTGCTTGTTTTGTTTATAATTGTATTTCAATGGTACATTCATTATAGCAGTATATTATAAACAATATAAAGACTTTGTCAAACTTTAAATCCTGCGAAGCTAGTGTTATTAAAACATGTGCTGAACATAAGTACATTGTAATCTTAACAAATTAAACAAGTCCAATATGTGGACCTCATCAGACTGAGGCTCCGCTACTGGTAGCAATTTGATTATATAAACTGGTAACCATTGAAAATCTGTTAGCCAAGTTTCTTGAAAAGTTCTGGTGCGTTTACTTAGTTTATATTTTTTATCATAATCTTTCTTAGTTTTTTTGGGAGGTGGGCTGCTCAAAGCTTAGGGTTTCTGCTCCGTTGTTGAAGATTAAGAAAAAAGTTTCATCTTTACCATTAAAGTTGTCTTAAAAAACAAGGTAGACCGTGTTTTGATTATCTTAGATTGATACTTTTTATTTCCGCCTGATTGTAAAAATAAAGAAACCAGTCTGTACACTGTCTAACAGTCAGGCCGAATGTTGAAAATGCTGCATGCTCCCGGTCTCTTATAGAATAAGGGAGATCACTGCGCAGGAAAGTGCACGTATTTTAGCTTGATTGCTCCGCAAATAGCACTGACAATGTAATCGTGTCAACATCCGGTTTTGTAAAACTTAATTACGGCTTTTATACGATGTATTTTTGTATACCTGGACGCGACTTTTTAAAAAACTTGTTGTCCATGGACAACTTAATTGAAAAAAGTCAGTTGCCCAGACAAGCAAATGTACGACTCGGGCAACTCGGACATTTGATTTCGCCACCCCTGTCATGTTTTCATTTCAAGATGTGTGGCTTTAAACCTTGAAATGAAATACATGTTAATCAATACATATAGATGCAATTTTAAAGTGTGCAAAATTGTCATTAAATCTATAGCCTAGTTAGCAAGTAATTTATTAATTTTTAAACGATACTGCTTTTAAAAAAGAAAGTAGGATTTCTATAGACCAGTTCACGTGTGACGTCACCCGCACCTGCGTGTTTACATCCGGACTACATTGGTAGGCAAAAGAAAGACACAATCAATGGGAAGAAATAGAGCATGATCGTTCATATTTACACGATTTTATTTTTGAACATGCCAACAAGTTGTTCTACTTTACTGAAACATAGATTGAAAACAAGCAATAAATAGATCAATTCCAAATAAACAACATATAAAAATTAACTAAAATGGTATTTGTCTGGGAAAACTAACGAGTTGACACATTAAATAAACATTTAATTAAATTTAATGCCAAATTTTTCATTTCATTGTTTGCATCAATCTTAAAATCATGTAAGCCTTTGTATTACTCAGGGCTCAGCCTAGGTTCAAACTTGAGGGAGAAGTGACTTCTCCCTGAGCTGAAATTAGGGAGAAATGAGGCCACTAGAAGGAGAAGTGATTTCTGTTCGGCGTTTAATAAAATTTTCGCTTGTTTTATACCTCTCATTACACCAAGCCTAAGTATCATCATAAATGACAAACAAATACTATTTTCAAATCCAATAAATCCTTACATATTAAGTCACATAAATCAATTCATACAAATAAAACTTGTGATTTCCATGTGCGTCATAAAAATAAACAGTACTTTAATTATGCAATGACAATCCAAACCCTATTAACATCATAATGTACATGATAATTAGTAAGTGATAACATGATAATTAGTTAGTGATTTTTTCACCCAATTGGGAACAGGTCCGGTACCAATACCATTGGAAATTCTTCGCGTCATGAAATCACCAAATTGTGGTAAAAACGAGTCAACAAAACACAATCTTAATGCATGGGACATATAGTATATCTATTACTGTTTATCCGAATGTATACATATCCGAAATGTACACTTGAGAATGCCTTACCTGTTTCATTTAATAATCCAAATATTCCTTGTTGTTATCTGGTTTAACAAACCTTATTACACGTACATGTTTGTTAAATCCAGTTAATGCTTTCTCCATTATTAAATCACCATTACTTGTAATTTGAATCGCCAGCTTTGAATTGAACGCGGGTTAAATGTTACAATACATCTGCCATTTGCAATGTCGAAGGTCATTCATGAGTCATGACGTAGCAATTTTATTCTACTCGGATAATTTATATCTAATCGAGGAAATGTGTTTTCTCAATGTCTATTGTGTAGTATTAGGACTTGTTAGTATAAAAATGAACTGTGATTCCAGTTTATATAAGATGGGTGTTACTCGTAATTATCGGTGGATTAACAAACGGACAAAACTCGCTGGACTTTTACAGTAGTGGATCTACGTAATTAATAGACCTTTGATCAATTTTGTTTTTCTTTAATAAGTTTTCCGACTTTCTTTAACCGTGCCGTCTGCCAAAAACCTGTAATTATCGAATGGTCAATGAATTATCACGTAATCATTAGACAACTTACAGCACGCGCAAAAAGGTTGCGGTATATAAAATAAAGTCGTTTACGTATGGATACGGTAGATAAAATTATGGAAATTAGCACTACAGTTTGCACGGGTGGGTTGTTAGTTTTCGTTTATATGGTTATAAATTAATGTCTGACAAAATGAATTGCACATCGACTGGATAATTAGTGTTTATGAGTTTTGAAACACGAAACAAGTAAACAGTAGAACATACTAGAATAAATCGTATTCATATTTACTGTTGGGAATGTGTTGCGCGTGTAAACTTTTTTTTGCGTAAATACATGTCTATAACGACGTCATTTCATCGCTCAGGTAAACTACTGCATATGTATATACAATGCGCGCGTTCTCATTACTAACTATCATGTTAATGTACCGCTTAACTCCGCCTACAAGGCGTGTACTAATTGGGCTTGCAGAACAGAGAACTATCCAAACTGTCGGCGAAATGACACTCGCTATGATCTTTTGATCGAAACCGTTATTGTTTGGAGTGAATGCCCATGTATGCTAGTTGCCTGGATAAGCTTTCACAGCAGTCGATCTTTTGCTGTGATAATAAACTGATAACATAACAAGCGTCATCGGTGACTTTATGACATGTGAAAATATAGAATTTTTAGATGAAAAAGTTGAGAGAAAAAAACGTCGATGTTGTAAAAAAGGAGGCGAAGTCAACTTCTCCTTCATGTAATTTAAGGGCGACATTATTATGTCCCAGGCGAAGATGTCGCCCACGTCGCCCTCTGGCCGAGCCCTGTATATACTGTGTTTAAGTTCTGCATAAACCGATTATCGCGTTTTTATCAAATATTGTCTAGACTTCACTAACAACATGGTGTAAACCACACTGGGTGGCAGATGACAGTCTGGGCATTCAACACAATTGAGGATACCACCATGTCTTCTCTTTCTGGTAGTATTAAGCAGTCATTTGGTTAAATTATTTACCGCTGAAATACTTAACAGTTGCTTAAATTAGATATGTTACATATTGTACAAATTAAAAGTCATGTCCAATATGGATTATCAGAAATTGTAATTAGTAAAGATATTAGCCCGTTTCATTTATAAAAAATAAAGTATTTAATGAGTATATAATTTACGTAGAAAACATTTAACGTATTTAGCGGGTATCAGTTAATTAAAACCACGTCATTCTGAATGATTCTGTATGATGATTTAATGTTACAGCAATGCACGAACAACATCATAAAAACAAGAAATTACGCTTAACACCAACGGGGGTAAATAATGTTTTCAAAAAAAAATAATAAAACAATATGTATATAGATATATGTGTGTTAAAATGTTAAATATGTGTCACGCATACTACTAGTAACAAGTTTTCAATATACATGAATACACAGTTCAATTCGCATCATGTAAAGTTGTGTTTTTCAGCTGTATGTTAATTTTCCTAAATACTGTCATTCTCTGTACAAAACCCATCAAAATTAAAATTACATGTAAATACCGTCATGCACTTCGCTTATAATAGGGCTTTGAAGTACATCATTTTCAAAGCACCCCTTACACTTTCTATCACTCATTTTTATCACACTAGCGTACTCATGCCATTGATAATTATCATTTTTTATAATTAGATGTATTATTATTGTAATTTATTGAAGCTTTAATAATACCGCTAATACATTATAGAGCTCTTTGTTGTGTCAAATTGCCGGTCTTTCAGTCTTCAGACAATTTTTACTTTGATACTTATGACGCATTGTTTTAAGATGCAAATAAATGTATTAATAAATTTATTATTATTATTATTTTTGAAACATTATTTAGGTGTTGTTTTTTCGGACCTTCTTTTCGATTCATTTACTAAACAAGTGTCTTTATCCATATGTTTTGCGCTACTTTAACCCATGCTTTTGCCTACCAGTGCATTGCGTATGTGCAAAAATCAAAACAATAACAATGAACTGCTCTATATGTAAATTGTATACGTCCATTTTGACAAATGCGATTATTTTGAAGTTTTTAACCACAAACAAAATGGATTTCTACCTTGTAACCACCATATATATTCTAATTTGCATAGATAAAATATGTTTCTTATTTATAATTAAATTTACTATGTCAAATAAGTTGTGTGGCTATAAGTAATTAACTGCAGACTCAGTCACTCTGTTTTAATATATTCACAAATGCCAAAATGGGGGTACGCGTGTGACCGTGCAAAACATAGCTTTACCTTTTAACATACAGGCCTTCAGCAAACAACTTTGACCACAAGGCATCCCTGTGCCTTAATCTTTAATTTATTACATTTTATAACCAATTTGTGTTGCTTTGATTCATCAATATTATGTATTTAAAATGACATGAAAACATTTATAATAGAAAGATTCATCAGCTTTTAAACGACTATTTATTTTTAGCCTACCTGAATTTTCGCAACAGTTTTTAGTTCCAATTCAATTGACGACAATTCGCTTCACTCTTATAATTTTATTTAATCTTTACCCCATTCTGGACCGTCGAGAAAAATTCGTTACCTTCAGCATTCTTTGACAGACTTGACAGACATCTTGGAAATACGACTACTTTGCGGTGAGGCCGCCTTTTTACGGCCAACTTTAGTGGTATCCTATATAGCAAAATAAAAGGATCCATTCTAGACTCCACGGTTGTTGATACATACAATCTTGAGTTATAACTAATACGTACCACGACCAAAACGTTCTTGCAGTAAATTATGAATGAGAGAATATACAGACCATAGACCATACGTCCCAGACTATACTGTACGCTCAGATTAGCGGACCATACGGCCCATATTTGCAGACTATACTGAGTACAGCCCAGATTTGCGGACCATACACAACATGTTCCACTTAATAATCATTTCGTGTTCCACTTCATTTTATTGTATTAATACATTTACTATATTTTACTGTATTGTTATTGCATTTACTACAATATTAAAGTTGATTTAATGACATTAATGACAACATACTTGTTTAAATTTTGAACATGTGCGGACCATACTGTACGGATCAGATTTTCGGACCATATATGGGACATGTCAAAATTAATATTCATTTCGTGTTTCACTCCTGCAATATTGTATCAATAAATTCAATAAAATATTAAAAGTTGATGTAATAACATTAATATTTATTGACAGTTATACTTGTTTCAATTTGAACATTTGCGGACCATACAGCACAGATTAGCGGACCATACGGAACCTGTGTGAATTTATATTTATTTTGTGTTTCACTTCTTTCAATATTGTATCAATAAATTTATTAAACTATTAAAGTGGCTGTGATTACATTAATTAAAGCATACTTTTTTTTATTTGAACATGTGCGGACGGATCATGTCTGTATCCCCGTACACATCCTCGATGTTGTTATATTTTTAACCTTCAGAGGCTGGTAGCGGTATTGTTATTTTTATTATTTGTAGAAACCTTGTTTAAGACCTTTCTTATACATAGATTCTTATACATTCTCTGTATTTATAAAGTAAACTAGTATGTTCATCAATTGAGAGTTCTGCAGGTTATACTGAATTTTTACAGACCATTATCTGACAAGCTGCCTGTTACTGTTTTATGTATGTTGACTTTGCAATGTGTATTAATGTAACTACAAGATTGGTGGTTTCGCCAAATTACAAAACTATTAACAGATTAATAACAAAAAAAAACTAAAGTTGTTCTCTCCCCACGTAGTATTCATTTGCCGTTTAATTACAGACAATTACTTTTTTCTAAACCTACAGTCAAAATAAGTTTTTTTCGTACATCTTTCATTGGAGATACATTGCGGCAGAGTTCTAGTTCGCAGCGTAATCAAGCTCCGTGTAATCGGTATCCTACAATAAATCAGTGCAACTCCAGGAAGTGTTTATGTTGCAAGTTTTTAAATATTTTCTCTTTTATTCTTTCATCTGATAAGATAACCGTAAATTTTCATTTAACATTAAATCCAATGTCTCATGAAATTCTATGCATGTAGTGTATGTCATTACTTGAAATGTACCCTGTTGTGGTGCGCAATACGTTGGGCAGACTGGTAGATCACTTAAAACACGTTTTAGGGAGAAAAAAATAAATTAAAAATAACAATAAATTATACAACTTTATTTACCAGCACTTTAATAAAACGGGTCATAGCGTAACAAATATTTCTATTCAACCTGTGGAGCAACTTATTTTTGATAATAGTACTTCAAATCAGTACCAATTAAAAGCAAGGTGCATGTCGGAATTTGAATGGATTAAACGTTTGCAAACAGCTTACCCACTTCTATTTCTAAAAATAAATCAATTAATTCATTTTCTCTGTTTAGTAAACGTCTAAGAAATAAACTTTTACACGGCATAAGGAAAAATGGTAACATAAGGCGTAAATTTAAACGTCTGCTTTCTTTAAATGACTGCTACACATTATTACAAAATGGGGGTAAACATAAATTACTAAGTGCAATTTGCTCTCTTTCTGTTTCTTCGTTGGCGCATATTGATAAGGAATGTAAACTTATTTTACTTCAATCTGACCCATTATATGAATGTGCTTGTATTATTGAATCTTTCATTGATTACTATCTCAAACCTTTTATTGAAAGTGCACATAACAAAACTAGAAATCGTATCAAAATTTAGTTTTGTAACAAAGGTCATGATTTAATTGACCTTCCAAAAATATTCAATGATAAACATGTGCGCCGGTTGATACCCCCTTATTTCCGCAATACTGAATCACCACTTATTTGCTACAAATATAGTAAACCTGTTAGAAGTATCGTTTTTATACGCCCGTTTAAAAAAACGGGACGTATTATAGTTTTACCTTGGCGGCGGCAATCTCCACGCAGAGTTGTCGTTCCTTGCTCTCACATACAACTCTGCGAAAGGCTCAGCCCTCCATTTTGTCTATAAAATAGATAAAACCGAACAAACGCATTCAACGTATATTTGATTGGATAATTAAGATCGCATGCATTAAATTAAGAAATATGACTTTTAAATGTACGATAAATCGTGCAAAAACTTGCGAGTTTTAATGCAACTCTTTGGAACTAATTTATTGCCCATTTACGCAGATGGAATCATTCCACGCACTTCACAAGTGTACACAATTGAACATATTTTTTTTGAGTGACGTTAGGAATTGCTTCGACGTGTGTATGTATGTCGGGTTCTTAACATAAAAAAACATATTAATTTTATAATAATGAATTAAGACTGATATAAGATATCATGGTATGAGATGGTTTTCTTTAATTCAGTGAATGCAATGTAACCGTCGTGCAAGAGGTTGTTTAGTATTCTGTAACCTCAATGATGAACGCTTGGAATGATTATGACATAAATGAGACGCTTTCATAACAATAGTCTGTTCTGAGCCCAACACGGAGGTGAATGTAATGTAACCGTCGTGCAAGAGATTGTGGCGGCGGGCGGGCGAGCGGGAGAGTGGGCGGGCGGGCAGTCGTCCACAGCAGTTTCCGCTCTCTAATTCAAATAGTTTTCATCCAATCTTCACCAAACTTGGTCAAAAGTTTTATCTAGACAATATTTAGGTCAAGTTTGAATATTGGTTATGCCGGGTCAAAAACTAGGTCACAGAGTCACTTAGTGCTTTCAAGCATTTAGCATGGTTTCCGCTCTCTAATTGAAGTAGTTTTTATCGGATCTTCACTAAACTTAGTCAGAAATTGTATCTGGACAATATCTAGGTCAAGTTCGAATATGGGTCATGTCGGGTCAAAAACTAGGTCACGGGGTCACTTAGAGCAAATCAAGCATTTAGCATGGTGTCCGCTCTGTAATAGAAGTAGTTTTCATCCGATTATCACCATACTTGGTCAGAAGTTGTATCTAGACAATATCTAGGTCATGTTCAAATATGGGTAATGCCGGGTCAAAAACTAGATCAGGAGGTCACTTAGTGCATTTCAAGCATTTAGCATTGTGTCCGCTCTCTAATTGAAGTAGTTTTCATCTGATATCTTTACCAAATTTGGCCAGAAGTTGTGTCTAGATGATATGTAAGTCAAGTTCAAATATGGGTCATGGTAAAGTTGTCCAAAACCTTCAAACGGGCGTATCTTGTGACAGTTTGGCACTCTTGTTAATTATAATTCTATTTCCACAGATATTAATGTAATAAGACATTGTTTTACATCATGTGACTACTCTAGTTCTAAATATATATATATATGGTCCAGTTGGACATGTTATTACTGGGGACCTTAATTTCATTCAAAATAAAAACCTTTGAAATTTACTACGCAGAGGCCCTAAGTATAGACTGCCTATTCCTGTTGATTTTGATGGCTGCATTAAGAAAATCGTAACATCCTTACAGGATTGTTGCACTAAATGGTGCAGGAAGGAAAATGCTGAAATTACTGCACTCAATGAATGGAAAACAAAAGTAATTAGTATGGCCATGAATAAAATATATTTTTATGATACTAATCCTTTGGCCTTACCACATTCACCTAAATTTAATAAACTAAATCTCTGCAAATTGCTTAAAATCTAAATTCGTCATAGTTCCTGCAGATAAGGCTGCTAATTATGTTATAATAATATGACGAGTGTTTTATGCAGATAAGGCTACTAATAATGTTATAATAATATGACGAGTGTTTTATGTTCAAACTATTACACAAGAACTTTCACAAACTACATCCTATTGTTATTACAATAAGCAACCTAATGAAATTATTGCCGACCATATTGCCGAATGCCAAAAATAAAATGCAATAGTCAATATTACTGACAAGAAATTGCCATCACTTTACTGGATACCTAAATTACATAAAACGCCATATAAAAGACATTTTATCGCTAATTCAGTGTCTTGTACCACGAAGCAATTAACAGTGTATCTTACATCTGCGTTGAGTGCTATTAGATATCATATAGCTAAATATTGTAATAAAGTTTATGAAAATAGTAATGTTAACCTATTTTGGTCAATAAAAAACTCCTTAGAAGTAATTGATAAAATGGAAAAGACAAAATATAAGGTGTCACAAGTAAGTACTTATGATTTTTCTACACTATACACAACGCTTCCTCACGCTTTAATAAAATCCAAACTTGTTTCTTTGCTTGAAAAAACTTCTGCTAGAGAGAAGTGTTCATATCTAGCTTTAAACACTAAAACAGCTGTTTACTAATCAGATATTAGATAATTACATCATTTGGACTTGTCTTGACTTTTGTGCAGCAATTACTTTTCTTCTGGATAACTTGTTCGTTGAATTTAATGGTAAAATATTTAAACAAATTATCGGCGTTCCTATGGGTACTAATTGTGCGCCACTTATAACTGATCTTTTTTAATATTGTTATGAAAGCGATTTTACGTTAGAATTATCTAAAACTAAACAACTAGATTGAATTCAATGTTTTAACCTTACTAGCAGGTACATTGATGACATACTTAATTTAGATAACTTATTCTTTGAACAATATATTCATACAATCTACCCGAATGAACTAGTCTTAAATCAATCGTGTAAATCCAATACAGACGCTGCGTATTTAGACTTACCTCTTACTATTAATAATAATATGTTCAAAACTAGTTAATACGACAAACGGGGCGACTTTAACTTTGAAATTTTGAATTTTCCGTTTCTAGATGGCAACATCCCTAAAGGTCCATCCTATCGTATTTACATTTCACAGTTGGTACGTAATGCCAGAGTATGTTCATGTATTACAAATTTTAATGATCGTAATCGCATATTAACAAAGAAATTGCTAAAACAAAGTTTTCTGTATCATAACCTTAGAAATAAATTCGCTAAATTTCACTCAAAGTATGGTGATTTAATTTCTAAATATAATGTTTCTTTAAAATGGCATTTAACTAATGGACTTTCACACCCATCATTTTATGGAGATGTTTTGAAGCGTGTTCGCAAATTAAAATATCTTAAAGGAAATGTTAATATTAAAGTTTTCAATTTAATAAACTCATTTGTATCAAAAGGGTATGATGTTAACGTACTTAAAAACACGTGCTTGTTAGTTTTTGATTCACTATAGCTTTCTTCTCTTAAAATTTGGAATCATTAATGGCATTACCATTTTATACGTTTGATTCTTAAATATTTAATCATCGCAGCTGGTTTCATAGGTTATTCAATTTTACAGTACTACCCCTTTAATATTTTTATTTTAATGTTCCAGTACTGCCGCTGGATTTTGTTCACGTCATCGTGTCTTCGCTTGTCAATTACGTCATATGATACTCGCTCTCTGTTCCTGGCTACATTGATTTTAATGACGCCATCGCTTTTATAATGCTTCATACCACATACTTTTACTTTTTTTAATCTACATGCATAGGTCATTGAGTTTAAAACGTTCAATTTTAATTACATTTTCTCTCTAACAGGCGTTTCTTGTTTGATTTATTTTTTGCAGTCACATAAACAACCAAGCTATGCAATATGGATCTTTTACACCCACTATTGCTGCTTCTTCCTGTATGTGCGCAATGATGATCTGAAATATTAACTTCATGACGCTATATTCTAAAATCTTTTTCTATAAAGAAGGAATGTAGTTGATACTTGTTCGTAGTTTTAATTCATCGTTCCTCAAAAAGTTGTAACTCTGTTGCTCTGGTATCTTCCCTACTATTGAGAAATTAAATGGTAATTAAATTGAATGCGTTTTAATTCCATTTTATTATTGTTTAATTTGAGTTACAATGCTATGAGGGTAAATTTTATTTACACGTTAATGTATCATGAATATTGCTGGGCCAAGTGTGAGGTTGAGTGCTCTATAACCGGTTTAAACCCCCAATGCTTTGCATTGACTGTTCCAAGGCGGTGACCCCAGCTTTATTCTTATATGTGTTTATGTTGTTTTGTATTGTGCTGTTTTGTGCTGTTTTGTACTGTTTGGGCAATCGGTCACTTGCCTTAAATAACTTCTTTATATTAATCAGTAAGTATTGATACAAAAATATGACATTGCAATAAATGGCAGCTGTTCAATGACAAAAATATGGATATATGTTTAAATACCTTTATTGACAAATGTCTGTAAAAAACGTTTATAACAATTATGGATGATCTATATACAAACGAATGTACATAAGCAAACATTTATTAAAACAGACATATACATTTACACTCAAGCGTTCACACAGGTCCATACAATCTACAACACTCATTCAACAGTTCACTCGTACGTATCTATCTCTCTATATACAAACGAATTTGCAAGAACAAACATTATATACAAGCCAACTCACAATCAGACATTCCACTTAATCGCTCACACAGGTCCATAAATCTACAACGCTGATTTAACAACTCACTCGTACAGATCTCTTTCATTCTGTAGCGTTCCCAAGCCGCCCACAAACGCCCTTGAATGGCACGGATCTGCTTACTCTGATATCTTTTGAACTGTTTTTCTTTTATCAGTTTACATTGCTTTGGCACTTCGGTCGCTTCTTCGAAGAGCAGGGTGATCAGTAGGTAGAATGACAGGTTACCCTTGTTTGCCCTGCGGTTAAGGCGTTTGTGCCACCCCTCAACGTCATTATAAGTTCTTACTGATCGCCCGTACACCGACCAGTTTTCCACCGCCCATGCGCCGTTGTTTTCTCCACGTATGTAAAGAAGGGGGCTACTTGGTCGCTTTGACCTTTTTCTCTGATTTTATCGAAAGCGCGGCGGATGTCAGCTTTCGGTAGAAGAGGCAGCGCTTAGGTCTTCCTAAGCATCTTGTAGACTCCATCCCTATCTCCAAATGTTCCATCCATGTACCACGCTTTTGCCTTCGCCAGCAGCTCCAGCTGTGTGTCTGTCGCTAATACCGCGTGTCTACGGTCCTTAACCGTGACAGTACCCCGGTTAGTTGAGCGAATCATTCAGTACTGTTCATCGATCTGAAAAGATATGGATAATTATACAATACCTTTAACAATCCGTAAAATATACAAAAACACAAATATATAACATTAGCAATGTACAATTATTTTTTATAGTATGGTCTATGTTTATCATTTTGCACATTTTGCATGAGGTCATTTTGCACAATTAAGGGTGCAGTCTCGAATACGTCTCCACCAGTCGCCACTTTCATCTGTAATTTAAACCGAAATACATTATAAAAACTATAGTATGGTCTATGTTTATCATTTTGCACATGGGTTTAGCTTACCTCAAACTCTGTAAACACCGGGTCTTTTGGTTGCATGTTCTTGCAACTCCTGTTAGCGATTTTAAACAGATGTTGCTCACCGTTGCGAGCACCATGTGGTAGGTTATGGTCGTTGAATGCCTCCAACACACGGCGGACAATTAAGGGTGCAGACTCGAATACGTCTCCACCAGTCGCCACTTTTATCTGTAATTTAAACCGAAATACATTATAAAAACTAATATACTTTCGAAGCTAGGCAATTCAATAAAACATGGCATTTTATTTATGATATGACAGATACATTTTCTATAATCTTCTGAACAGCAGTGAGAAGACCGGGATTTGCTGGGTGAATGTGTCTGCGGTTGCCTTTAACAAAGTCATCCCCATTCTGCTTTATTACCGCCGCACAACCCGTTCCCCGCCCTCGGACGCTACATCGCCACTCCGTCATACCAGAGGCCAATATTCTCTTCATCACGAAAGCATAGCCCTCGCTGGAGACGAGCTTGCGGGAACCTTTCTTTGATCCACCTTCCACCACTGTGTACGTAGGCTCTCCGCCTATTACGACATCATGGACGGTTTCGTCGCCGAGGTCACTGAAAAAAAATCATCACTTTGTTATCAAATTTAATTAAACAACAAATATGTATTTGATTTTACTGCTAAATAATGTATTGTTAAATAAAATATTAACACATACAAATGGTATTATTATTATTAGAGTAAAAATCAAATATTCGTTTGATATTTGTGTTTATTGAGATTATTTTTTTTTGGTTAATTTACTATATTTTATTTTTAATTTGTTGTATAATAATAATAATAATAATAATAATAATAATAATAATAATAATAATAATAATAATAATAATAATAATATGCTTTCGGCACACTCTTGTTATTGTGCCATATAAATGTCCTCCTGACACAGTCAATTCACAAGAATGCCTGGGTGTCGACAATTGACTTCTATAAAGACCTATTATAACTTTAAAAGATCACATAATAATTTAGGATTACCTTAAAGCGATTGAAACCTGAGAGAAATTCACGAGGGATGCGATGTAACGCTAAGAAATTTTACAGAACAGAACAGATCTTTATTTGGTTCACAGGTCACATAATACATGAAACATATATTGTGAAAACAGGTTCACAAAAAAACATTTTTGACAAAACAAGTGTTCCAACAAAAAAACAAGAATGAGGTCATAATTAGGGGAAGGTGATCAGGAAATTTACTTATTTATTTCTTTAACAGTTTCAATCAGTATAAATCGTTTTAATTATGAAATATGTATGTATATAAAAGAGGAGACATCAGATAATGGTAGCAGCAATTTAGTCGATGTTTAGGCAGTACGGGATCGAACATTTATTAAAGCAACTTATTGAAGGTTATACGATAAACATTATTTTATCAGAGATAGCATTTATTGCAAAAAGTCACATACAAAACCGTTGAAGATCAAAACAAACAAATACGTTTAGCAAAGTTCGACGTGCGAAAATAGGAGCTTGAGTTTAAGTTAAATTAGGGTAACAATTTAGTAGTTAAAAAATCGCTGAAAAATTGAATTCATACTGAGTATAAACAATCGCTCATCACACTTCTTTGAACTTGATAATCATATTCTTCGACAAATCAAAGAAAATCCAAACGGTGGTGTTACCATACAGTGTCACCCAAATTAAAATTTGACACCCACTTTATCAAAATAATAAAGTAAGCACAGTGTACATTCGGATTCATAAAAACCTTAAATACTGTCCGATCATCTGCAGAAAAACAGCGTACTTAGCCCCAGTCAGATCAATCCTCGAGCACAGCTCGATGGGACCCACATCTTGCCGAGCAAATCGACAACACTGAGCGTATCCAGAGGCAATTGCCTAGATTTATGGCAGTAGATTATCGCTTACGGGATGAAGGCTTGTCACGTTCATGCTTAACTGGAACTCTAAGCCTACTGGATAGACAAAGATGAATCGAATTACCGATAGTCGGTGGGTATGGTACAAACCTTACTTGTCATGACATAATATAGAAAGAAATGAACGCAATGTTAAACCTACATCGTTTGGTGACTATTAATCCTCAAACATTTTAGAAGACTCATATTACTAAATATTTTAAAATTATTACGTGCATTACTTAGCAATTAAAAACTAAATTTTTCATTAAACTGTTTTGGACTGGAACAAGCTAAGTGACTGTTGTATGCAACCTATTCCAACAACGTATACAACGTATTCAGATACATATATTACATGCGTGTTTTGGAAAATAGAAACAAAATGAACAAAGTTTTGTATTAAATAGCTTTAACGCTATCAGGTGATGTCCAATTGCGAATTTTATTTAACTGAAATTTTCAGTTTAAAATTCATGTCAATATTTATAAAAAATTAAAATAATGAGGTTGCGGGCTAATAAAAATATACACCTTGCACATTCGGCATTTTTCAACAAGCATGGGTATGTGCCTCGAATACAGGAGTTTATTTTGCCTCGAATTATTTTGTGGTAAGATATGTCTCTCATTCTAACTCGAATTATGGATGACTCGTTACTTACACTCAAAACTGAAATGCATATAAAAGCATGTTGAAAATGCGTGCATATAGAACAGACATCTACACAGTTATCAAATGCAGTTTTTTTTAAATACATAAAAAAATGATTTTGTTGTTGTCCGTTTTCCAAAAAGGCAAGCGATCAAAATGAAACGATGAAAATGGTTTTGAAATTCAACACGATTTCAAAATCTAAAATGATTAGGCATTAATTGTGAATACATTTCATATTATACATATTTAAACATCAAATATCACATTAGACCTGAAGGCGAACATGTTACCAGGATGGAAGGACCGATAACGCTCGGAACCAATCAATTTTCCGCGTGACGTAACAGGGACCGGTTTTACATTTGGCTGTATCAATTGACACACTGGGAAAACCCATAAGAATTCTACCAGACATTTTTCGCTAGACTAAATGTTGTGTTTTTATGACGGATCACAGGTACGTGTTTTAAAAACTAAAATATTGCATGTATCTTCGTAAGACACTGAAGCTATTTACATTCTAAATGACATTTTGTATTGCTCACTGATTATACAAGCCTTCAAGTTCAATGTTTACTATGCATAGTTTTTGTAGAAATAAAATTTTAATAAAATGGCGGAACAGACTTTTATCCTGCCTCTGTTGCAAACATTGACCTAATAAAGCAGGGTCGGATAAACTAGTTGATCTCCGGCAGTACCTCACGTGACCGCGATCCAACCGTAAGTATGTATTCCTACGCGTTGATTAACATGTTTTAATATTTCACCTTTGAAATTTATTGAGACGAATCATCAATTTTATCGTTATATATATATATATTTTTTTAAATATATTACCGAACCAGCTTTCCGTATTTATCATTTTCATTAACTTGATAACGCAATTTATGACGTATCTAGTGTGACGTCATTTCTCCAATGCTCCCACTAGGATTTGAAAAGGGCAGGAGGGGATTTTTTGTCAAAAGGGCACTTTGCGTCTTTGGACACGCAGCATTTTGTCAAAACTGCACTTTCGAGCGCGCGGGGATTTCTGGAATGCTTCCTCTTGCATGTTAGTTTATATGTGATTTATAATTGTTAGAGTAAATTATTCCCATCATCATTAAACAATTCAAATTTAATGACTACAAAGAGGAATACATTAATTACAATGTATTTTAATAAGAGATTCATTAATCATCATATACTCAAACCCGGTTAAAGGGATCTTTTCACGCTTTGGTAAATTGACAAAATTGAAAAAAGTTGTTTCAGATTCGCAAATTTTCGTTTTAGTTATGATATTTGTGAGGAAACAGTAATACTGAACATTTACCATGGTCTAATATAGCCATTATATGCATCTTTTGACAATTTTAAAACTTAAAAATTATAAAGCGTTGCAACGCGAAACGATTGAATAATTTGGAAAGTTCTGTTTTTGTCGTTAAATTTTGTGAAACTACGAAGATTGCTTATATAAGGTATAAAATACGTCCAATATGTGTACACGGCGGAATAGCTCAGTAGGCTAAAGCGTTTTTACTTCAGGATTCTGGCAGGACTCCAGGGGTCACTGGTTCGAAACCTGGTCCGGGCAATGTTCTTTTCCTTTTTTTAATTTTATTCTTGATTTTTTACTGGCGCTTTTACGATCCAATGTTTACATTTATCGATATAAAGCATTTAATGAATAAGTTAAAAAATGCCAAAATCTGTGAAAAGGCCCCTTTAAGTCGCGGGTCGGGTTGAGTCGCGGTATTTCATTAGCGCCCTCTGGATTTTGTTTATTAACAATCCTGCGTGACCTACTTGTCAAATCTGACAGAAAACATGTCTCCCTACAGATTGGAATCGATTTTTGGTAATTAAATGTCGTAAAACTCAGACTTTAACAACATTTGAATTTGTATAATTAAGTTAATTGTCGTAACAAAAACAAAACGACATTGCCTAAAAAAAACTGTGCTATTTCAGGGATCATCCTAGCCCAAAATTTTAGGGAGAAGTGACTTCTCCTTCCAATGGTATTGGGGAGAAGTGAGTGGACCTTTGATCACACGCACAAAGATACTTTAATATTTATGGTTCAAAATGAATAACCATACATATATCTGAAATAAAATATGCTAAAACACTAACTAAAACTAAACATTTTATTTTAAACTGCCATGATGTTAAAGAGATATTGCTCTCTTAAAAACTGTAAAACGTGTGTTTAATTTGGCCAAAATACACATTTCATTCATATGTAATTACTACTTAAGCCAAGAGCCTGAGGATGTAGTTTAAAGGGAATATAGGGCAGAGCCCTACCATATTGTTCTTTTTTTAGTCTTTCTAGGTGCAATTTCTGGTTAGTACATTGTGAAATATTGTCAACCAGACCATCCGTAACATTGCATGTTTATTCGTCATTCTATAAAAATGTTATAAAGGACGTAAAAAAAAAATTGGAATTTAAATTGTTATATACTTTATTGATTGTTACTTTGAAGGGTATGTCATTGCTTTGATAATTCATGTTTAATTTAAAATTGGTGCTGTTTAACCTATTTACTGCGAATCTACCGGGAGAAAAGATAAACAACAATGGCGGACAGTGGTGTTGGATTTGTTTCTACGGCAGTTAATATTGAAAGATTTTCGCCATAAAAAGGCAGTTGTCCAATAAAGTTAAGTTAAATATGATTGTCCTTTAAATCATTTATCTGATATATGAAGATTGTTTCTAGACGCAAGTGAATATTTTTCAAGTGCCGTGAGTCAACCGTGTTGCAGTATAATATGTAAAAAAAAAAAATTTTTTTTTTTTTTTAAGGGCAGGTTGGCCCTAGGAAGGTCAGGGCAGAGGTTCGGGAGAGCAGCGCGGGGCGCCCTTTGATTAAGGCCTAGCTGGAGCACTGTTTCTCAGACGAAACATACTATCTAGTTTCTCTCAGGATTTTAGGGACAACAATTTTGATGTAGTAGGCTAGTTTTTAATAACAGTATTTTAAAAATATTTTTAAAGCATCGAACGACTCATAAACGTTTTTCGGATTGTGTGTTTGTCTTTCATAATTGTTAACTTCGATAAATGGATGTGTATATCGTTGTAGCTTGATTGTTATAAGCATTGGATTAAATTTGCCATTGAGGTAAATAAAATTGAGTTTTTGTTTTGCTGTTGCATTTTTTTTTCAATTTTTACAAAGAAAAGTATCTCATTCTCGATTCAATTTTTATTTGTTCTCATATTTTCAATTGGGAAGTATTAAAAGGAACAGTTTAATGTGAAACTATTTTTACGTGACACAATCGGTTGTTATTCGGTCGTCAAGAATGCTGTGTACATGTAGGAGGCCCGACCAAAATCATTATTTTATGTCAATAAATCATGTGTCTTTGATAAACTGTGTTAACAGTATAATTTAACGTGATGCAGGATAAATCGAATACATGGTTGGTGCCGAGATGGAGAAAGTTTATTCGGTTCGGCCCGAAAAAGAAAAATAATGCTAGCTAAAGCTCGCCCTATTTTCTTTTTCTAAGCCTCACTGGATAAACTTTCTCCATCTCGGCACCAACCATGTATTCTCTATTTATCCTATTACCAGATGAAAATCGATAGTATAACAACAATCGTATAAACTTTAACTTTATACTATTGCTATTTTTAGACCATGGTTTTCCGATCTCTATCTTAAGAACACTATATGTTTTAATGTGACGTCGTAGCAAATGATGACGTTGAAGTAAACAAACACTTCGGAGTCAACTTGGAAAACCAGCGCTGTTTCTTTGAATTTTTAAGTATTTTTACTCTTTTAACGATAAATGACCACAAAATAATAGGATAAATAGAATATTATGTGAGTTTTGGATAAAGATCAAGTTTATCATGCTCGGCACGAACCATGTTAGCGCTCGGCAAGCCTCGCGCTACATTGGTTCTAAGCCTCGCATGATAAACTTGATCTTTATCCAAAACTCACAATATTCTCTATGTATCCTACCGTTACCAGTTTCGATAATTAAACAATAAAACTCACCTTAAAAAGTTTTCTGTGTTTATTGTCATCTTTTCTGACACTGCATCATCGAGATGAATGTTCTAAGTGTAATTCACAACGAAAAACGGGAACAAACGAGCAAAAATAAGGGAAGTTAACAATAAAAACAAACAGACGTCAAAAACTGTTAAACAGAAAGTGCGACACCGGTTTCCGATAGTGCCATGAATCCGTTTTTTTTTACCTTATATAACAGACGCTGAATATCGGCGTCTTCCCACACCAAACTAAACTGTTTTTTTCCCTTTTCCTGACCAAACATTCCACCCCCTCCCCCCCACAAAAAAAACAACATTTATTTTTATTTTTAACCAGGTTTTCCGAAGGAAAAAACTGGTTATTAGATTGGCGAATGCGGGCGGGCTGGCTGGCTGGCTGGCTGGCGGGCTGGCTGGCTGGCTGGTGGGCTGGCGGAACAAGCTTGTCCGGGCCATAACTATGTCGTTCATTGTCAGATTTTAAAATCATTTGGCACATTTGTTCACCATCATTGGACGGTGTGTCGCGCGAAATAATTACGTCATTATCTCCAAGGTCAAGGTCACACTTTGAGTTCAAAGGTCAAAAATGGCCATAAATTAGCTTGTCCTGGCCATAACTATGTCATTCATTGTGAGATTTTAAAATCATTTGGCACATTTGTTCACCATCATGGGACGGTGTGTCGCACGAAAGAATCACGTCAATATCTCCAATGTCAAGGTCGCCACGACTAAAAATAGATTTAAAAAAAAAAATATTACAAAGGGGGTTAATTTTGTTTGTTCATTTCAAAAGTTCAGTTTGAGTTTTCTCCCTTTATCAGATTTTTTTTTCACAATGAAAACCTGGTTTTGTGACAATTTTGTCCCTTGTTTTTTAATAGAAAGATGTTTCTCATGATTATAATATCTCAATTCTATTTCAATTTAATCTTGTCAAACGTACTAAATTATGAAAATAGCAATAAATATAGTGCAAACATTGACAAATGTAATTATGAGAGAGTAAGTAAACAAATCCCCCAAATTGGAAAATCACGCGTAAAATTTCCCCCACATAAGAGCTAAAGACCCCATCCCCCAACCCCCAAAAAAACCTGCATGAATAGTCATATTGTGACGTCATTTCAAGTACTGACTTACGAAACAGCGGTGCTAATGCACAAACATGACAAACAAATTCAATTTAGAAACAATATTCATTGAAATAGCAACTATAAAACAAACAAAAAACGTTAATTCAACAACATGGGCATTTGAAAGTAGCGTTTCTCTGGTGTCCAGTGTTGGCATACATCACATTGCGCCCATGTGTAAATTGCAAGAGACTGTCCATCTTTTGAAGTGCAGTAGTACTTCCTGCACACGTAAGATTTCTCATCGTCCGTCTCATCGTCATCTACAGACATGGAATCATCATCACATGTCTTTATTGCACGTGATGGTCCTGCTACTGGACTGCCTGTAATCCTTGCCTTGGCAGCATTGCCAGCGGTCAATGGGCGGGTGGTGGACTCGGCAATGTATTGACGCATATCATCGGAACGTTTTGTTTTCCGTCATTGCTTTGCCACCAACAACCTTGTGGATATTTTGGCAGGGTTTTGACACTTTCTTCGAAACTTCAGTGGGGAAGTCACTGAAGAACTTTGCATCATCGTTTAAGTCAGGTTCATGTTGGATAATGTATCAGCACCAGAAGCCAGCTTTTCGCAGGTGGCTGCATACAGCTCTGAAGGTGCTATGGTATCGCTTAGACTAGATTCCAGTCTTCCTGAATGATGCTTGCAAGTTGACAGGCGACAGAGCTACAGTGTATGCTTTGCACGCCAATTTGCAAACATCGTACCGGGTCACACATTGGTGGTGCAGTCTGGAGTATGTTAAACATTCCTGTTTGTATTTTTTTTGGAATGGACCGAAACAACCGACATCCATGGGCTGTAAAATAGTGAGGTGGTAGAACAAATAGTACTATTCTGTTCTCTTTTGCCCATTCAATGAGTTCGATGGAGATATGACTCTTGTGACTATTGTACAACACCAATGTGGTATCTTCTTGGTTATGTCCCATGGCATATTTCAAGAAGTGCATCTTCATATAGCGAAGAAACACTTCGCTGTTTGCCCATCCAGATTGCGTCATCATGCCTTCAGCCCCTTCACTCTTTCCAACCATTAGCTCCTGTAGCATCCGTTGACCGGGAAATACAAAGAATGGCGGTATCTGGGGACCAAGGGCATTTCCTCCGCCGCTCACTGTCACCTTTTCAATCGTTCGGCCATTACCACTTGAGGATGTGTGCCTGTTAAGCAAATTATCAGTTTCTGGGGTACATGGTAGTGTACCTCAGTGTACACAGTTACTTTCAAGTAGTTCCTGAGCAAACAACAACCTATTGGGCTTAAATGATGTGTGGTGTCCCTCCATCGTGCATAAGCTTTTGCGGTCATTAAGCATGAGCCATACTCTGTGAAACGGGGGGTTAATTCATGCAGGGGTTTTTATCTGATTTGGGGGAAAGGGCCTGGCCTTTTTGAGGGGAAAAAAATCGGCGAAACGTTGAATTTTGGGGGAAAAAATCCTGCGAAAAGCCAGATTTTGGGGAAAATAAGGAAAGTCTAAAATAATCAATTTAACATATTTTACTGTTTTTAAAACAAATTCAAGGCAACAAATAATTTAATTATGCAATATTTTTGTAGTTTCTACAGTGGATCAGGTTTACTTATATATAAAAAGTTTAAAAAAAAAAAAAAATTTTTTTTTTTTTTTTTTAGGGAAAAATGAAATCTAGGGCAAAATTTACCAGCTGAGGGGAAAAAAAATCCGAGGGGAAAGGGCCGATTTTCGGCGGGTCCCAAAGAAGGAAAATAAAACCTGTCATGTGCGTAAATTGTCATCCCAGATTAGCCTGTGCAGTCCGCACAGGCTAATCAGGGATGACACTTTACGCCTAAACTGGATTTTTGCAAAGAAGGGACTCTATGTTAACAAAAAAAATCAATATCTAGGTCGAGCTTGAATCTGGGTCACGTGTGTTAAAAGACAAGGTCATCAGGTCAAGACTTAGATAAACCTTGTTATCACTGTGGAGGTCACAAGTTTTACTATCTTTATGAAACTTAGTGAGAATGTTTTAATATCATGACATTTTCATTGTTTCAGATTTGGTTGGATGCTTGAGCAGTCCATTGACTAGTGAACTATAGAAATTGCAGTTATGTCGTATGTTAACATGGCAGTGCCAGTGATTGAAGAAGGTAGGTGACCGATAAAATATCTCTTCAGTGTTTTTTTCACCATTTTTGAGTGCCTTTGGATTGGGAAATATTTCGTCTTTTTTACTAAAATTGGGAAATTAATAGTTGATTTTATGCTTACAAATACTTTAAAATTGATAATAAAAGTGATTTCAATATTATATTTTCTAAGGTTCAACTTAAAGAGCTGGATTTGGAGATAATTAACATGTTTAGACGTATTTAATAAAAACAAATCTTTTTTCGAAACTTTCAATTGGAAATTTAAAGGTCCCATTTGAGAAAAAAAATAATACTTTTTTCAATTGGGAAAGGGTCCCCCTGCCGTACCCAAATTTGAACAAAAAACAACACTGCTCTTCTACTCTTATGTAACACAAACAAATGTATGCATGTAGTTACTAAAACCAGGGCTTTGTTTGTCATTAGCAAAATAAGCTACTGGTCACAAATTGACTGATTTGGCTGAAAACTTTTATTTGGTACAACTTATTGTTCATAAATACCAAATTGAGTCAAAGGCGAATAAAGAAAATTTTGAGAGAGGGGAAGCCCTGTTAAAGCAATAAATATGTGCTTGCATTTTGTTCACGAACGTTATTAGCTAATTTATCAGACCATCAATTTCTGAAGTTTTCCTCCTTTTGAACATACATGTATTACTTAAAGCGGGTATATACGATTTAGTCAAATATTTATAATTTATATTAACTGTGTAAAAAACTTATTATACATATTTTTCAATATAAATTAAAATAAAAGTTAAGAAGAACATGTGTCGAAAAATGCGAAATAAGCCAGATATTTAATTCTGAAATTGAAAACGGCTGTACAGCCGAATTCGCCAGCATGTATACCATACATGTACGATGTGCATCTAAACTTAGTTTAACGGTTTATTTGAAATTCTGCAACGATATCTATTCAAACGACACACGAACACCATCTCCGATCCTAATACAAAGACGAATGCTTCGGTTATTGTAGGAAAATATGTACGTCACTATCGGCTCGGGGCGCTAATTTGTCTTTGCTGCATTTTATGAAATTCGGCTTTAATGTATAAATTTTCTGGCCTATTTTGTGTTATTGTAACATATTTTATCAATATATTACAATTAAACACATATAAAAAATCGTATATATCCGCTTTAAACAAAGTTCTATAATTATGGCAGTATGTTTCTTCCAGATGGTGAAGACTTCAAAATTTTGGGAAAACATCCTATTCGGGTATATCCAAGGTAATAAAATGACTAAATGACATCAAACATTTTTACCCATATCTGACATGTTAATTTTCAGCTAAGGCAAAAAGAATCATGGGAAATCCTTATGTTACTATGTATTAGTATAATTAAAAGTACAATGTCATGCTATAATTAAAAAGTATCACCTCAAACATGCAGATATGAGATGTGTTCATGTCATTCATATATGTAATGCCAATCGCTTAATTTGAAGAAAAGTGATACATGTAAAAGATGGTTTTGCAAAGTGAGGAGTTGTACATCAAAACTTATAAAATAGCACTTCCATAATTTAACTATCCCAAAATAACAAACACAAAAGGACTGGCATGTCATGATGTTATATGTTGTTTTAACTTGTAAGCAAAAATGTTGCTTCTGAACATGATTTTGTAGAATCTATCGCACATATTGGAAAGCTGTTGTAACTGTTGTTACAGTTTTGGTTGCAAAATATATTCTAAACATTAAATGTATTATACGTTTTGCTTAAACAAATCTTGAAAAACAGATTTTCATCAAGATGTTGAGGTTGATATAACCGCAATATACTTTACGGAAAATCAATATCACAGGACAGAGATGATGAGTCAACTAAAAAAGTTATATCTTACTGTCAATAAACAGTGTGAAACTGTGCCTTTTAAGAGATTATTTCTTTATAGTGATAACGACGTTCTTGATGTGGGAGACAAACACCTATGTGGACCCTATTCAGAGGTAAATCAAGCATGTTATGCATATGTTTTAAAAATATTTGTAGCATTTATTGTATAGAAAACATGAAAAATGTTATTATTCTTTTTAAATTTACAAATGTTGAGGCTCCACAGGTGTAGAAAATTAAATGTAAAAATCTAATACATTGTATTACAAAAGGTACTACAGGTTGTTGCAAAAAGGGGTGGATTGGAAAACCTTCACAATGTTGTGACATTTTTAGCTCATCTATTTTTTGAAAAAAAAAAGAGCTATTGTCATCACCTTGGCATCGGCGTTCGGTTAAGTTTTGCGTTTAGGTCCACTTTTCTCATAAAGTATCAATGCTATTGCATTCAAACTTGGTACACTTTCTTACTATCATGAGGGGACTAGGCAGGCAAAGTTAGATAACTCTGGCGTGCATTTTGACAGAATTATGTGCCCTTTTTATACATAGAAAATTGAAAATTTTGGTTAAGTTTTGTGTTTAGGTCCATTTTATTCCTGAAGTATCAAAGCTATTGCTTTCATACTTGCAACAATTACTTACTATCATAAGGGGACTGTGCAGGCAAAGTTATGTGTTTAGATCCACTTTACTTCTACAGTATCAAGGCTATTGCTTTCAAACTTCAAATACTTTCCCGCTATCATGAGGGTACATGTACCTGGCAAGTTGAATTTTACATTGACCTTTGAATGACCTTGACTCTCAAGGTCAAATTATTAAATTTTGCTAGAATTGCCATTATATTTGATTGATACTTTGTCAAAACAACTCTTACCTGACAAACCACAATAGACTCAACCCAAATCCCCCCCCTAAATTTTTGTTTTTTCTCTTAAAGATCATCAAATAAATGACCACCACACCCTAACACTATACCCCCCAACCCACCCCCCCCCCAAAAAAAAGTTAAAAAAAACAATTTTTTTTTTTAAACATGGTTAAAAAACACAAATATTTTTTGTATAATTTTATTTTTGAAATACCGTCCAACCATCCCACCCAAGAATCCCCCCCCCCAAATTTTTTTTTTTTCATTTTTGGAAGACAATGTAATAAATGACCACACCCCCACACTATACACCCACTCCTTCCCTTCCTCCTTTGTGATTGAAATTGAGATAGGTCCCTTCACCTTTTAAAAAGAAAAATAGATGAGCGGTCTGCACCCGCAAGGCGGTGCTCTTGTATTGAAATAGCCTTGATTCAAGGAAAGTTTTAGTCAAACAATTTTAATTTAGGCGTTTAAGCTCAGTGTTTTCATTTGCCATTAAATACTATCAAAAATGACTTAAATTAAAAATTTCAGAGGTTTGTGTTGACTTGTCCAGAGGGGCAGAAGGGTTGAGCAACAAGAAGCATGGTGTAGCACCTTGTTATTCAGCCCTAAATCTATCCCTATTTAAGACGAACAAAGTTTATATGTTGGTTTAGTATTTTATGCCATAATAATGGAGGAAGGTCATATTGTGATTAACTTATCAGTATTTAAGTGATTGAATTTGGATCAAGTGAGGTCAAATACAAGATGTCCAGGTCATGTCTTCAACAATTGGTGTCTGTTAACTGACATGAGACATTAAGGTCAATCATCTTCCTCTTTTGTTTGTTTAAATATAAAATGTGCTTCTTTATTTTTAGCTCTGCATTTTCGGAGAAAACCCGAGGTATTGTCATGGCCAGCTTGTCATGTCGTCCGACGTCCTTAAAGTTTTGAACATTGGCTCTAAAATCAAATTGCTTCCACCTACAACTTTGAAACTTCATATGTAGATGCACCTTGATGAGATCTACAGGCCACACCCATTTTTGGGTCACTAGGTCAAGGTCACTGTGACCTTTAAAAAAAAATTTGATAAGCTTTCATTTATTCAAAACTGCAACTGTAGCCGAGCGTGGCACCCGTTATGCGGTGCTCTTGTTAATATGTTATGCTCTCTTATTCAGCCATCAGCCGGAGTTGTTAATGTTGATGATGGACCTAAAATTCTCGCGAAAAGTCTCGATTCATCTACAAAGCAACAGGTCCAAGCTACTCATAACCAGGTGGCCATCAAAAAGCCTACTAAAAGGATTGGCAGGTATGGGAGGAAACTACGCACATGCATTAAACCCCTTTTTACAGGGCGAGGCTCATTTTTAACAGGGAAGACAAGAAAAAATAAGAAGCCTGACATAAGACATCTGATAGAGAAAGGTACATATTGGAAAGGAAAGTTTTACAAACTGGTACCAGTCAGCCATGTCATGGAAAAGCATACTTCCAGAAACATATGTCAACCTCAAAGGTTGCATATGAAACCAGCACAAGCCGTGAGCTCTGCTGAAGACTTAACAAATTATTCTCAACCTTTGGACCTTTCTTTCAACAAAGTCCAAACAAGCTCCGCAACATGCTCCACTTGTTACGATCAGGCAGTGGACATGTCCATTAAAGGAAGGCCTTTGGATCAACAAAATGTTATAAAATTAGAAATGAGTGAACCATCACATCCCTCAAATGAGTCTCATATTGGTGGCGATAACTCTGAAACACTCGAGTGTGTGAGACCTGATGAGCTGATGGACACCAGGCAATGTCCTCGAGCATCAAATGAGTCTGATATGGGGGACAGCGACTCTGTAACACACGAGTGTGTGGGACCTGATGAACTGATGGAGACCGGCCAATGTCCTGGAACATCATCATCCTGTAGCCCTGCATTCAAACAGATGAACATCGGAAGAAGTGACAGCAATGCAAGACAAGGAGTGATACACACACAAGATTTTATTTCCCTGCTGAAAGAACCAGACAAGTTACAAGCTTTAACTGATAAACTACAACAGTCTGGCCTCCATGCTATGCAACTGCAAGCTTTGATTCAACAAATACATAGGTCCAGCCACCATGGACATGGTCCACACGAAAATAATCCAGAGTTGAAAGTCATTGATGCAGATGAACCCATTGTGCCTCGCATTCTTCACCGAATCCCAGATTCTCCAGCTGTCTCTCATGTGTCTGCACAACAAACAGGTTCCCTATTTGCAGTGGCTTCAACACAGGCATATTTACATGCAAAAGCTGCAATGCAAGTAAGAACAGCGCAAGCAGCACCGTCAGTAGCAATGATTTCACCACATAGTAAATTAGCATGGATCTCAGAACAAATGCAGGCTGATTTAGCCCAGGCTATACCTTCCCCGGTGGTAATTGCTACAGCACCAATCCATGTCACAGAAGCACATTCCATAACTGCAGCAAGGGCGTTAGCTTTCCACGATGAAATACCATTGCCTCAGATGCCAAATTTGATGGCATTGGAACAAACTGACCAAAATGGAGTTCTGGTACCAAATAAGTTTGAAAGTGGTCAGAGAGCGTTGAAAAGTTTCTTAAACAAGAAGGACAAGAACCCTTTACCACTTGGATACGTAGTGTGACGCATTTGTAGTCCCTCAGAAAGTTAATTTTAATTAAAGACTTCTAACTAAATTCATTTTTTAAAGGTTCATATCCAACCCTTAAATACTGATGAGCAGCAAACAGCATAAAACCTGAACAGACTGCAAGCACTGTTGTGGTTTTATGCTGTTTGCACAAAGCCATTTTCACTTTGCTTCTGAGTGGGAAAGGGATAATTGACAAGATTTTTAAATATTATGTTGCATGATAATTCCTGATTGTTAGAGTATTGCCTTAACTATGGATTCTGTAATAAATTATGTTTTTCGTCTCTCTTATTATAATATTGTAAGAAATGTTTTGTCTGAACTACTAACACTAACTAAACACTCTAGAGGCCACATTTATTGTCAGATCTTCATGAAACTTCGTTAGAAGCTTTGTCCCAATGAAATCTCGGTGGAGTTCGAAACTGGGCCTTGCCTGGTCAAAAACTAGGTCACTAGGTCAAAAAAAGAAAAAACTTGTAAACACTGTAGAAGTCACATTTCATGCCCAATCTTCATGTTACTTTGTCAAAATGTTTGTCTTAATGATATGTTGGTTGAGTTCAAAAGTGGTTCCGGTCCATTGAAAAACATGGCCGCCAGTGGACAGGGCAGTTTTCCTTATATGGCTATAGAGAAACCTTATAAACACTCTAGAAGTCACAATTTTGGCCCAATCATCATGAAAGTTAATAAAAAACATTGGTTTTATTGATATGTCGGACGAGTTTGAAAATGGTGCAGATCGGTGAAAAAACATGGCCGTCAGGGTGCAGGGCATTTTTCTTTATATGTATATAGTGAATACATGTGAACACTCTAGAAGTCACATTTTTTGCCCAATGTTCATGAAATTTGGTCAGAACATTTGTTTTCTTGATACGAGAGTTGAGTTGGAAAATGGTTCCGGTCAGTTGAATAACATGGCTGCGGGGGGGGGGGGGGGGGCAGTTTCCTTATATTTATATAGTAAAAAAAAGCTTGTGAACACTCTAGAAGTCACATTTTTTGCCCAATCATCATGAAACTTGGTGAATAGATTTGTTTTATATATAGCTTAGATGAGTTTGCAAATGGTCCCAATGGGTCAATAAACATGGCTGCCAGGGGGTGGGGCAGTTTTCCTTATGTGACTATATAGAGAGAAACCTTGTGATCGAACACTATAGAAGTCACATTTTTTGCCTAATCATCGTGAAACTTAGTCAATACATTGGTTTTATTGAATTCTTGGACAAGTTGGAAAATGGCTCAGATTGGTGAAACACACTTTTTAGCTCACCTGATTGCTCAGGTGAGGTTTTAGGATTGGTCTTTGTCCGCTGTCCGTCCACATTTGGTTTGTAAACACTCTAGCATTCACATTTCTCAAGCATTCTTTATCAAAGTTGCTGAAAGATCTCAGTCAAGTTTGATGATGAGCAAAATCACATAATTAATGCCATAATTATTGCCTTTAGATTGTCCAAATTTTCATTATATTATACAAAATTCTTGTAAGCAAAGTTTGATGTTCGGTAAGGGGGGTCAGAGTTTTGGTTCAATAATGAAGAAACTTGACCAGGATGTTTGTCTGGTCAATATCTAGGTCAAGTTTGACATTAGGTAAAGATTGAATGAACCGACTCCTCTCAGGTGAGCGAACTAGGGCCATCTTGGGCCTCTTGTTTTTTAGTTTCAGGAGTTTGTTTCAACATTTCTCAGGGCATGAAATTGATTCAAATATGTAATCAATATGAATAAAGTTAGATGTGCCATACATTTCATCATCCTGGGTGACCCAGACATACGGGAGTTATTCCCGTTGGTCTTTATACATTACATTGCATATAGTTAAATTCAAGTTATAACTTGAATGTATGGTTATGCTTAATTGAATTTTGTTGTTTCTGAGCTCCCAATTCATCCGAGATAGAAAAGTTCAACAGTTAATTGTTATGCTTTTCAGACATTGAGGATGTATTTTTGTAGTGGACCAATTTACTAACAATTAATACTTTTGATGATTGTGGTGAAATGTACTGCCATATGGATCAATGATTTTTTGTGGGCAAGAGAGCATTATAAATCACTTGTGCATTTAAGGTCTTCCCTTTAAGCACTATTCAAAAGGGCTTCACAGGGTTAATGAAAGGGGATTTTAACAGGAAGGAATCCAGATATGGATATTTGTTGGGCTAGTGGGAAAAAACACACAACTTAACTGCATATAATAAGTGTGGCTGTTATGCATTGTATAGTTTATGTGAGGAGAGAGTTTATAATGCAATTGCATTAAATGAAGTGCAATTAAAAGCTGCATTGGCAGAGGTTATCACTTTGAATGCTGTATATTATTATCATTTCATTGTTGGGTAGACATAATAAACCTGATGTATTGTACAACCATTTTTAAATAATTGGAAAATGTATGTAGTATTATATTTTAAGCGCTAGATTTGTATTGCTTATTTAATGACTCATTCTATTTTGATACTTGAAAGTTATACATATCTGCGATGCTTTTTATCCTTTACCACTTAGATACGTATTGTGACCCATTTGCAGTCCCTTAGAAAGTTACATTTAATTAAATACCTTTCTTACTAAATTCAAGTTTTAAAGGCTTCATTTCCAACCCTTAGTTACTGATGAGCAGCAAACAGTATAAAACCTGAACAGACTGCGAGTTACATGTACTTAAATGTGGACATAGTTCACTGATGAAATCTTATGCTATTTGCACATGCAGTTATTTTATGATAAGTTTCATAATGGCAATAATGACATTCTGTTGGAAACCACTTTCAATAGTTGTATTTTAGTTGTTGCTTTTTGCAGTATTTTAGTTGTTGCTTTTTGCATGCACCATGTTCTTTGGCTTATATAAGTTTCTATCTAATATATAATAACATTTCCATGATATTTACAATGTCTGTGATATTATTCAATGTGTACATACTGATTTTTGATAAATAAGCTGGCAAACCATATTGTTATATTTAAAAAAAATCATGAGGTAAAACTTAATCAAATTGTTTTAGCTCCAGTATGCTCATTAGAATTGAGACAATCTTTCTTACTTTTGTACTGTTATTGTGTTTGGGTAATACATATCTTGTATTAAAATATGGCATTGTGAAATGAAATTTCACTTCATTATTATATAGATTTACAAAAAAATAAATGTTAAGTTTTATTTTTCATTTTCCCATAAGCAGAGCTCCAAATAATATGTATGAGAAGTTGAATGTGCAGTTTGAGACAAAACAATTCAGGTATAAAATCCTTACCCAGAAGTTTGCATTGAAAATATTAAAATATCAAGTATTTTTTAATGTCCCCTACCGGTGAAAGTATAATATGTTGTCATGATGGATTAGTGTACATTTAAGACCACAATGCATTGACAGGACAGTTGATATTAATAAAATTAAATTGATATCATTTATTGCAATTATATATTAAATCAAGATATAAAATAAACATAAATGCTTAGAAAAGTTATCTGGAGCTCGGCCCTTTGTTTTCCACTGGTTAATTCTCTGATGTGTTAAGAATTGTGAAAAAATAAATCATAATATATGCAATCATAAACAGTGTCATCTTGTTCTTTGGTGTTTGAAGTGATAAAAAACTTTGCATGTGTATATAGGTAGCTAGATCAATTTACGAGGTGCCCTTGTTTGTTAGTTAAATGTTAGTGATTGGATGATGAAACAATATGCTAGTATTGATCTCTGAAATATACACTCATCAGTAGTTAACCCAACAAAGTAATCCCATAATGGAATACCCCATGTGTCAGTTTATTGGAGCTCTGATACCATAACTGTAACCAATTAAATATAACAAGAGGGCCTGAAAGTCCCAACGTTGCTCACCTGAGATACAAAGGGACTGACCTGTTCTGTGAAGACCAAGATATGATTAGAACGAATGTTCTGACCAAGTTTCATTTAGAGTTAACTATAAGTGTAATCTAGTGCTAACACGGTTTCACTATAGCCATAAAAGGATAAATTCCCCACCCCATGGCAGCCATATTTTTCAACACACCGGAGCAATTTTCAATCTCATCCAAGATATCATTATAACAAATGTTCTTACCAAGTTTCATGAAGATTAGACCATAAATTGACTTAGAGTGTTAGCAAGTTTTTACAATAGCCATTTAAGCAAAAATGCTCGCCCCCTGGTGGCTATGTTTTTCAAGCAACTGGAATAATTTTTTAACATGTCCAATATATAATTGGGACAAATCTTCTGACCAAGTTTTATGATGATTGGACAATAAATGTGGCCTCTGGAGTGTTAACAAGGCTTTACTTGAGCAATTTTAGGAAAAATGCACCGCCGCCTTGGGGCAATGTTTTTCAACAGACCTGAACCATTTTCAAACTCGTCCAAGATATCATTAGAACAATGTTCTTATTAAGTTTCATGAAGATTGGACAATAAATGTGACTTCTAGAGTGTAAACAAGTGCAAACAACTATATAGCCATATAAGGAGAAATGCCCCGCTCACTGGCGGCGATGTTTTTCAACCAACTGGAACCATTTTCAAACTTGTCCAAGATATCATTGGGATAAATCTTCTGACCAAGTTTCATGAAGATTGGACAATAAATGTAGCTGCTGGAGTGTTAACCTTTTTATGCCCCCTCTCGAAGAAAAGGGGGTATATAGTTTGCACTGTCCGTCAGTCTGTCACACTTTTCGTGTCCTCTAATTCAAATAGGTTTCATCCGATCTTTACGAAACTTGGTCAGAAGTTGTATCTAGAAAACATCTAGGTCAAATTCGAATATGGATCATGCCAGGTCAAAAACTCGGTCACGGGGTCGAAAAAACAAAATCCAAGGGAAGTAATAAGCTTTAAATGTACATAATTATCTTACCTGCCAAATTATATATTTTTGTTCAATAAATCAAAGCAGCGCAGTAGGCGGCATTGTGTTTCTGACAAACACATCGTGGTAAAAGGTCAAGGTCATTCTTCAAGGTCCAAGGTCAAAAATACAAATTCAAGGGTAGTAATAAGCTTTAAAGGCATGCATGTGTATCTCATGAAGCTGCACATTTTGAGTGGTGAATCTACAGTCACTGTAGTGGCTTTTAATTATTTGCTACAAAAAATAGAGATTTGTTAGAGACAATTTTTTTCAAGGGAAGTAATTTATATAATTATAAATCTCAGATTATATATTTCCTTACCGAGAATTTAAGTTCTTTTCACAGTTACTGAACAGATTTTTTATTTTGATTATTTATAATTCAAAGTTTTTTTTAAATGATATAATTATCATTTCTTTCCTGTACTAATTTGTGAATGGTAGGCTTCATTACATACCTGTGGACTTATGTCTATAGATACATGATGAACCCTGGCTATGATCTCTTTGATAAACCACAGGCTTTGGTTGTTAGTGATGTCTGACTTGGTAATTTTTGACTGTCTACAGACCCCCCCCCCCACCCCCAGTTGGATTGGACAAAATCCAAGGGAAGTAATAATAAGCTTGAGATGATTTCTATACCTGCCAAATAATAAATAGAAAATTTATTTCAAAGCGGTGCAGTAGGGGGCATTGTGTTTCTGACGAACACATCTCTTGTTTAACTGTCCGTCCGTCCGTCTGAAAACTTAAACATTGTTCATAACTTTTGCAATATTGAAGATAGCAACTGGATATTTGGCATGGATGTGTATCTCATGGAGCTGCACATTTTGAGTGGTGAAAGGTCAAGGTCGTCCTTCAAGGTCAAAGATATTGCTTCAAAGAGGCGAAATAGGGTGCATTGTGTTTCTGACAACTCTTGTTTATATTAAATTTAAAATGCGTGCCAAACATTATTTGTTAATTTAATTACTTGAACTCGATGGATGTGTCCCTGCTGTGAGTGCACAATTGTTATTTCTAGCCTCGAGTATAACACTGGCTATTTTTAAGCTAAATATAAGGTTGCCAGACCAGACTTTAGAGAATATCATGTATGCCAACTAACGTCTCAATCAATTATATAGTAGGTATTTGTAGGTCATGTTTAGTTTTGCAGACACAAAAGTTCCATGCTCAGCCATTGAGGCTTCCCATTAGTTTGTAATTGATACTGAGAATCTTGAGTTTGATACATTCACAAATACTTACGCAATCAGATATCTTCACTGGTCTTACCTAATAAAAGAAAGATCAAATTTGTGAATGTGTGACACCTATTATAAGTTTATACAACTGTATTTATCATAACATAAGCGAACAGGTTGAGGCTTGCCATATCACCTGCTTATTTAGCCATAAATATTCACATTATTACATTCAAACACTATTTAAATGGTACAACTTCAATGTCTTTTGGTAGAATGAAATTTTACTTTAGTAGAAAATGTTACCTGAACTTGAGCACATTACAAAAGGAGTAGGCAATTACTGGGGTTTGAATCTTTTATTGGAGAAAACACAGTACCATCCGCTAACATTATGATTATTTAATGTTTTACTTGTTTTTAAGTTTGTATGTAAATTTGATACAAACTTGAATATGTGCATGCAACAACAAAAAAGACAATATTTTAGACCTATGAAATAATGCAAGGCTTTAGGAACATGTAATAGTTAGCTGGATACTCAATATTCACAAGTTTGTATACTATGCAGATCAAAAACATCAAAATTGCAATCTGAAGTTAATTTATGAACATATTTAATGGGCAGTTAATGTACCACTATCCCACCCATCTATTTTGAACGTTTCTTGCTACGGGCTTGTTTTTGCCTCTCTCTCAGTTTCTGCTGTAATCGTTCTTGAGCGGTAGGACCATCTGGTTTCGTTTCTTCTGGCTCCTCCTTTACTATAACTGCCTCTGATTTGATCTTGGTCTTCTTCCCTGATGACTTTGGTTGTTTAGTTTGCTGATTATTGGTGTCACTTTTAGGTGTTGTCTTGAGTTTGTTTTCGGTACCAAATTGCTGCATAGAGGCACTGTCATTTGTCACGCTTTTTTCTTTTGGTAGCTTTCTGTTGGGTTTAGGTTTTTTCTTTGATTCATTTGCAACAATGTCTTCATTCTCATTTTCAGATTGCTCGTCTATTATTTTGTCACTTTCCTTGGTTTTTCTTGTTTTTCTTTTCACTGATGGGGTATCTTCCATCTCTTGATCTATATTGCCTCCAGAGAATAATTCTGATGTACTTTCTGTTTTAGACAACTTTTTCGTGGAAGGTCCTTTCTTTCCTATCTCAGGTTTTGTCTCCTCTGATAAATCTGAAAATGACAACTTCACATTCAAACAACACATGTACTCTGTTTTTCATACCAATTCTAACATCAGAATAGTACAGTTATATTTCTATGGAACAACCATTTGAGCCTCTATCTGTGAAAATGGGATTTTATGAATGTGTGTAAAGTGTTGTCCCAGATTAGCTTGTGAAGTCTGCACAGGCTAATTTGGGACAACACTTTCTGCTTGTATGATATTTTTTGTTTACAGAAAGTCTCTTTTTAGCAAAAATCAAGTTTCGGCGGAAAGTGTTGTCCCTGATTAGCCTGTATGGACTGCACAGGATAATCTGGGACGACACTTTACGCACATTCATTAAACCCCCTTTTCGCAGAGCACGGCTCATTTATTACATTTCCTGCTTAAGACACTTTGTTTGAAAAATTTATGCAGGAATGTTCCCTTGGTGAGAATCCCAAAATTTAGATTGCAGTTAGGGTAGCTCGCCCTTGAGTCGATTTTGCCCTTGAGTCCGACATTTTTATCTTCGTAGTTTTCAAAGATCAGTTTTGTTAATTATGATTTGTGACGTTATAACAAACACTTAAGTCTTCATACTCAAATTAAATAAACTTTCTAAAGAAAATATTATCAAATATTATCTCACGATGAACTTGGATTCGTAAGAGTATTAATAACTTCTGGTGACAGAAAGTTCAGAATTTTCTATTATTGATTATCTATATACCATCAGCATTTTGGTCAGATACATTTCACAGCATTCACAAAGGACTTTATATTGAAAACTTAACCTTATTATATAATAATAAAAGGTATTTTCAGTTGTTCACTGTATTTGATATGTTTTAGAGTAAAAAATGAATAAAAATTCAATTAGCCCTTGAGACAAATGCAATTCATCCTTATTGGGAACATGTGTTTATGTTCTGGCAGAGGCATACGGATGAGAATTAACCACATATTCATTCCAATTAACATGAATCAATCTATACAGAATCCCATAGCTCACAAACAACAAGAATCACATAATGATAGATCTTTGTTTGTCTGTACATGTACTTTAATTTGTCACTCCCAGTGCTACAAATGGTTCCAATGTTGTAAAGGTTGGATAGACACTAAAAGTGACCAAGTCATTTTTCCTCTTTTTATGCCCTCCTTCGAAGAAGAGGGGGTATATTGCTTTGCTCATGTCAGTCTGTCGGTCGGTCTGTCCGTCCACCAGGTGGTTGTCATACGATAACTCAAGTACGCTTGGGCCTAGGATCATGAAACTTCATAGGTACATTGATCATGACTCGCAGATGACCCCTATTGATTTTGAGGTCACTAGGTCAAAGGTCAAGGTCACGGTGACTCGAAATAGTAAAGTGTTTTTTTTAATGAAAATTCAAGAATGCATACGCAGCCAACAGGGCACACTCTGAACAATATAACTGAAGCAACTGGTCTGTAATCGTAAATCTATAATTATCAGTCCAATGAAACATCATCCTTTTAGTAAAATACAGTGGATCAGTAAAAATATTATCAGAATATGAGATTTTTTGTATATTAAATATTGTGTTAATGTTTAATTTTGTTGATAAATATAAATATAAGCAGGACAGGGGAGGTAATACACTACATGGGAAACAAATGCAATAAGTTTAAATTTATTGTTACAGATTTGCCTCCCTTGATATATATTTAAATTTTACCAAATGTAAGGCTAACTGCATTTTTGTAATGCATACTACTACTACTACTACTACTACTACTACTGCTACTACTACTACTTCTTTTACTACTACTACTACTACTACTACTACTACTACTACTACTACTACTACTACTACTACTACTTCTACTACTACTACTACTACTACTTCTACTGCTACTACTACTACTTCTACTACTACTATTACTACTACTACTACTCTACTACTACTACTACTACTACTACTACTACTACTACTACTACTACTACTACTACTACTACTACTACTACTTCTACTACTGCTCTACTACTACTACTACTACTACTACTACTACTACTACTACTACTACTACTACTACTACTACTACTACTACTACTACTACTACTACTACTACACTACTACTACTACTACTACTACTACTACTACTACTACTACCACCACCACCACCTACTACTACTCTATTACTACTACTTCTACTACCACTACTACTACTACTACTACTACAACTACTACTACTACTACTACTACTACTACTACTACTACTACTACTACTACTACTACTACTACTACTACTACTTCTACTACTACTCTACTACTACTACTACTACTACTACTACTACTACTACTACTACTACTACTACTACTACTACTTATTTTAGTCAACATGTTGACAAAAGAATAATCTTATAAAGTCAACACAGGACTGCTACTTTGCAATTTGCATTTTATAAATATATAGAATGGATAACCAAATAAATGCTAAATACAAATCTGTGTCCGTGTTGAGGGCGAATGTGTCCGACTCATGGGCGAATTCAGTGGGTATTGTTAATCAACTATTTTTCAATGATTATAAGCTGGGAATCAAATAATTATTTGTAAAATAGATTCATATAATATGATAGTTAAAGCCTGTACAAGCTGAGTACCGGCTTTGATCACAGAGCTTTTTATTATAGACTTATACCGTTAACCCGTCCGACTGAGCAAGTTACCCCTACCCTTTACCACTTAGATATAATTTTGACGCATTTGTGGTTGTGGTTCTTTGAAAGTAAAATTTAATTAAAGACCTTATTTACAAGATTCAAGTTTAAAGGTTTCATTTCCAACCCTTAGATACTTGAGCAGCAAACAGCACAAAATCTTAACAGACTGCGAGTTGCTTGCAGGCTGTTCTGGTTTTATGTTGTTTGCACATAGCCATTTTTACTTTGCTTATGAGTGTGAAAGGGTTACACATCAATCTTATGGCATCAGATATGGCTCACCTGCAGCCTTGTTTGCAGACTTTACTCGAGCTGCCAACTTTGTGAAGTCTGGCATTGAAATGTTCTCAGTGAGTCCAGCAATTACATCCTTTGTACTTAAGTCCATGCCTGAAATGACAATGGAAAGACTTTAACATTAGAAACCTGACAATCAATGTAGGATACCTATGAATGGATCTTGGATTTGCCACAAACAGTTTAAACTCGTTTCCAAATATTGTTCATGGATAGATTTTCAATTCATCATAACATCAAAAACATGACCACACTAAATATCTCATTTAAAATAACTATCAAAATTAATGCATGATATTGTCTTAATATTTGAACCGCTAAAAATGTAATTTTCACAAAACATTACTACAACCACTCCTTTTCAGGTCCATCTCTTACATGACATCTCTACCAAACAATGGTGCTTCATGAGAAGCTAAAAATAGCAGTCAATTAACATATGAGCCATGCTCTGTGAAAAGGGGGTTTAATGCATGTGCGTAAAGTGTCATCCCAGATTAGCCTGTGAAGTCCTCACAGGCTAATAAGGGTCAACACTTTCCATCTAAACATGATTTTTGCTAAGAAGAGACCTTCTTGAAACGAATATATCATTAAAGCGAAAACTGTCCTCCCTGATGAGCCTGTGCAGTAGGCACAGGCTTATCTGGCAAGACACTACGCACATACATTAAACCCCCTTTTCACCGCTCATGGCTTATATTTATATTACAAAAGAGGCAAATAAACAAAAGAACATAAATGATTTTCAAGCAAAAAATATTCCATGTCGACACCTTCTACTTCATCATAAATCTTGCTGACTTTCTTCCTTCCGCGGCCGTGGTATCTTATCTGAGACTTGTCGACAACTATATCTGAAAAATGAAAACGATGGACTTAAGATTTATAGATTGGCGTTCTGTGAAAAATGGGCATAATGCATGTGCAAAAAGTGTCGTCCCAGATAAGCCTGTGCAGTCAGCACAGGCAAATCAGGGACGACACATTCCGCTTTTATGACACGTTTTGTTTAAATGACGTATCTTCATATCAAAAATCCAATTTAGGCAGAAAGTGTCCCTGATTAGCCTGTGCGGACTGCACAGGCTAATCTGGGATGACGCTTTACGCACATACATTTAGCCCAGTTTTCTCAAAACACGACTGATATATTTCAGCTGTACATGGACTGGGGTTGTTTAATATGAATGGGGTACTTGACATTTCAAATGAGCCCAAATGGCAATTAGTACTCCAATAAAATAATGGAGCAAATTGGATTCAAATTGGCAAATTAAAGGGCTGACTTCTAAAATTACCGTTTCCATGCTATAATGAAACAAGGAAATAAATAATTTTCCTATTTAAGTGTTTGGTGAATTAATTAAAATAAAATAAATAGCTCCATTATGGGAATGAGCCCTTTGCCTTACTTTTTTGTGGTAAAATTGTACCAGAGGAATGCCATTGGCGCAAGTTATCATTTTATGGTTAATATTGCATGATTAAAAAGAAGATTTCCTAGTGGATAGTGTTTGTTGATTTCCTATTATAGCCCATATTTCATTAGAAGAAAATAGCTTAATTATCCTGACCACTGTCCCCCTCCCACTTCCTCGACTCCAAAAAAAGGTGTCTTTAGGTATGAGGATAATTCTCCTCGCATCCACTCCCCCTCCATCCACCCCTCCCTCCCTCCCCCATCCACTCCCCTACCTCCCCCATCCACTCCCCCCTCTCATCCACTCCCCCCCTTCCCCACTTCACTCCACTCCCCCCTCCCATCCACCCCACCCCATCAAATTCCCCCTCCCATCCACTCCCCCCTCCCATCCACCCCCACCCCTTCTATCCACTCTCAGATCCACTCCCCTCGTCCATCCACAACCCCCTGCCACCCACTCCCCCTCTCCCACCCACTCCCCCCCTTCCATCCACTCACCCCCCTCCCATCCACTCTAGCCGCCCCACCTTTCTCCTCCACACTGGTGTCCTGATCAGTTTCCTCCGTCTCCTCTTCCTCTGTGCTGACCTGTCCACCGTGTTTCACTGAGCCCCGGGTCCGGTAGCCCTTGGTGGTCGTCTCAAACGCCTTCTCCTTCAGCTTCTTCTTTACAGACGCTTCCTCCTATACAGAGGCACGAGGGGGAATTATAGGGAAAAACAAGAGCACCGCCTTGCGGGTGCAGACCGCTCATCCTTTTTCTTTTTAAAGGTGAAGGGACTCTCATTTTCAATCACAAAGGAGGGAGGGGTGGAGTGAAGAGGGGTGTATAGTGTGGGGGTGTGGACATTTATTACATTATCTTCCAAAAATGCGAAAAAAATGCAAAAAAAAATTCGGAGGGGGGGGGGAGGGGGGGTTGGGGGTTGGGATTCTTGGGTGCGATGGTTGGACGGTATTTCAAACATAAAATAATAAAAATAAATATTTGTGTTTTTTAACCGTTTCCAAAAAAAATAATTTGGGGGGGGGGGGGTGAGGTGGGGGGGGGTATAGTGTGAGGGTGTGGTGGTAATTTGTGAGATGCTCTTAAAAAAAAAAAAAAAAAAATAGTGGGGGGGGGGGGGGGGATTCGGGTGGGGGGAGGGGGGGGGGGATTCTTGGGTGTGATGGTTGGACGGTATTTCAAACATAAAATAATAAAAATAAATAGTTGTGTGTTTTAACCGTTTAAAAAAAAATGGGGGGGGGGGGGTTGTGGGGTATAGTGTGAGGGTGTGGTGGTCATTTGTGAGATGATCTTAAAAAAATTAAATAAAGGGGGGGGGGGGCACGGGGGATGGTTTGGGTGGAGTCTATTGTGGTATGTCAGGTAAGAGTAGTTTTGTCAAAGTATCAATCAAATCTAATCATAAATAAAGAAGTTATGTCAATTTTAGCAAAATTTAATAATTTGACCTTGAGAGTCAAGGTCATTCAAAGGTCAAGGTAAAATTCAACTTGCCAGGTACAGTAACCTCATGATAGCATGAAAGTATTTGAAGTTTGACAGCAATAGCCTTGATACTTAAAAAGTAAAGTGGATCGAAACACAAATTTAACCATATATTCAAAGTTACTAAGTCAAAAAAGGGCCATTATTCCGTAAAAATGACATCCAGAGTTATGCAACTTGTCCTTTTACTGTACCCTGATAGTTTGCGAGTGTTCCAAGTATGAAAGCAATATCTATGATACTTTAGGGGTAAACAGGACCAAAACACAAAACTTATACAAATTTTCAATTTTTTAAGTATAAAGGGCCCATAATTCCGTCCAAATGCCAGTCAGAGTTACATAACTTTGCCTGCACAGTCCCCTTATGATAGTTAATAAGTGTTGCAAGTATGAAAGAAATAGCTTTGATACTGTAGGAACAAAGTGGACCTAAACACAAAACTTAACCAAATTTTCAATTTTCTAAGTATAAAAAGGGCACATAATTCTGTCAAAATGCCAGTCAGAGTTACATTACTTTGCCTGCACAGTCCCCTTATGATAGTTAGTAAGTGTTGCAAGTATGAAAGCAATAGCTTTGATACTTAAGGAATAAAATGGACCTAAACACAAAACTTAACCAAAATTTTCAATTTTCTAAGTATAAAAAGGGCACATAATTCTGTCAAAATGCACGCCAGAGTTACATTACTTTGCCTGCCCAGTCCCCTCATGATAGTAAGTAAGTGTACCAAGTTTGAATGCAATAACATTGATACTTTCTGAGAAAAGTGGACCTAAACGCAAAACTTAACCGGATGCCGACGCCGACACCGACGCCAAGGTGATGACAATAGCTAATTTTTTTTTTCAAAAAATAGATGAGCTAAAAACATGGCAACACCACAAAACCCGGTTTTTCAATATTTTGGGAATGGGGCCGGGTCCCTTTGTATTGGGAAATATGGCTACTTTCCCGTATAATTGGGACATTAATGTTGTTGATTTTATGCTTACAAATACTTTAAAATTGATCATAACAAGAGCTGTCAATGGACAGCGCGCTCAACTATTCAACTGCTTGACAGTATTAACGTAAGCCATCATGGAGAGGGGGGTATAATGTGGGTGTGTGGTCAAAAAATATATTAATTAAAAAAAAAAAATTGGGGGGGGGATTTTGGGGTGGGGCGTGGGGGATAGTTTGGGTGGAGTCCATTGTGGTATGTCAGGTGAGTGTTGTTTTGTCAAAGTATGAATCAAATCTGATCTTAAATCAAGAAGTTATGGCAATTTAAGCAAAATTTATTAATCTGACCTTGAGAGTCAAGGTCATTCAAAGGTCAAGGTCAAATTCAACTTGCCAGGTACAGTAACACCATGATGGTAAGAAAGTATTTGAAGTTTGAAAGCAATAGCCTTAATACTTAAGAAGTAAAGTGGATCTAAGCACAAAATTTAACAAATATTCAAAGTTACAAAGACAAAAAAGGGCCAAAATTCCTACAAAATGCTTGATACAGTTGTCTGCTCTTGTTTATAGGTTGGGGGTCATGTTGGTAAAGAAGTATGCAAAATATAAAAGCAATATGTCAAGGGAAACTGAAAATATTTGAGGTGGTACGCAAACTTTAACGTAGAGTTATCAATAATATGCATATTCTAAGTGGAAAAAGGGCCATAATTCTTACAAAATGCTTGATACAGTTGTCTGCTCTTGTTTATAGGTTGGGGTCATGTTGGTAAAGAAGTATGCAAAATATGAAAGCAATATGTCAAGGGACATAGGAAATATTTGGGGTGGTATGCAAACTTAAACATTTGCACGCTAACGCTGGGGTGAGAAGGATTGCTCCACTATATATATTTTATATATAATAGCCCAGCTAAAAATTGTTTAAATTTTATATTTCTAACGTTCAAGGTATAGAGCTAGATTTGCAGATAATTTGACATTTTCAAACTTATAAAAAAACTGAATTTTTGGGAAACCTTTAATTGGAAAATTTAAATCCTATATGGGAAAAATATTTCCTATTTTCAATTGCAAATGGGTCACCGACCAGACCCACATTTGAATGATTAAAAACATTGAACACTTTAAGTTTTTAACTTAATTTAAATAATAATACAATCTCAAGCTGTGTCTGCATAAAGCTTTCAACACACTATATTATAACAATACTCCTATATATAAAACAAGATATGTGTTTGTCAGAAACACTATGTCCCCTACTGCGCCGCTTTGAAGCTATATATTTGACCTTTGACCTTGAAGGATGACCTTGACCTTTCACCACTCAAAATGTGCAGCTCCATGAGATACACATGCATGCCAAATATCAAGTTGCTAACTTCAATATTGCAAAAGTTATGGCAAAATGTTAAAGTTGGAGCAAACAAACAAACAAACCAACCAAGCAGACAGGGCAAAAACAATATGTCCCCCAAAAGCCATTGAGCATGAACAGTGCCCTTCCTCTTAAACCAAAATAGAGTCCCAGTTGGTATACATGTACGCTACCTTCACACACAAAATCAGCTCAATATCTCTATCAACTCTGGTTCTTTCACAAAACTTGTTTCATGTATTTTTAGTAACAGTGACTTTTACCTTAATGCAACTGGCCCCAAATATCTCATATATGTTTATAAACAAGAGATGCATTTGTCAGAAACACAATGCCCCCTAATGCGCCGCTTTGAATATTTTTTTGACCTTTGACCTTCAAGGATGACCTTGACCTTTCACCACTCAAAATGTGCAGCTCCATGAAATACACATGCATGCCAAATATCAAGTTGCTTTCTTCAATATTGTAAAAGTTATGACCAAGGTTAAAGTTTTGGGACACATACAATGACAGACAGAAAAACACCTACAATGACAGACAGACAGGCCAAAAACAATATTCCCCTGATCATTCGATCAGGGGGCATGAAAACCTACACACAAAATATAAATGCAATACCCCCCAAAAATCGAATTTATTCAACTGGAACCTACTTTCTAGTTTTAGACAGTAACCTTGATTATCATCCAAAATTCCTCAAATATGATCCCAAGCTTACTTTTAGAGCAAACTTGCTTTCGCATACTTCAAAATTGACTGGACTTAATACATGTGCGTAAAGTGTTGTCCCAGATTAGCCTGAGCAGTCCATACAGGCTGATCAGGGACAACACATTCCATTTTTATGATTTTTTTTGTTTCAAGAAAGTTTCTTCTCAAAAGTCAAGTAAAGGCGGAAAGTGTCGTCTATGATAAGCCTGTGCCAACTGTACAGGCTTATCTTGGAAGACACTTTACACACTTGCATTTAACACCTTTTTAACAGAGCGCGGCTCAAATACTTTCTTCTAATTGTTTTCTATACTTGGCAAGAACAAATCAAAGCATACTTGGCAAGAACAAATCAAAGCATACTTGGCAAGAACAAATCAAAGCATACTTGGCAAGAACAAATCAAAGCATACTTGGCAAGAACAAATCAAAGCATACTTGGCAAGAACAAATCAAAGCATACTTGGCAAGAACAAATCAAAGCATACTTGGCAAGAACAAATCAAAGCATACTTGGCAAGAACAAATCAAAGCATACTTGGCAAGAACAAATCAAAGCATACTTGGCAAGAACAAATCAAAGCATACTTGGCAAGAACAAATCAAAGCATACTTGGCAAGAACAAATCAAAGCATACTTGGCAAGAACAAATCAAAGCATACTTGGCAAGAACAAATCAAAGCATACTTGGCAAAAACAAATCAAAGCATACTTGGCAAGAACAAATCAAAGCTTACTTGGCAAGAACAAATCAAAGCATACTTGGCAAGAACAAATCAAAGCTTACTTGGCAAGAACAAATCAAAGCATACTTGGCAAGAACAAATCAAAGCTTACTTGGCAAGAACAAATCAAAGCATACTTGGCAAGAACAAATCAAAGCTTACTTGGCAAGAACAAATCAAAGCTTACTTGGCAAGAACAAATCAAAGCTTACTTGGCAAGAACAAATCAAAGCTTACTTGGCAAGAACAAATCAAAGCTTACTTGGCAAGAACAAATCAAAGCTTACTTGGCAAGAACAAATCAAAGCTTACTTGGCAAGAACAAATCAAAGCTTACTTGGCAAGAACAAATCAAAGCTTTCTTGGCAAGAACAAATCAAAGCATACTTGGCAAGAACAAATCAAAGCATACTTGGCAAGAACAAATCAAAGCTTCTTTTAATGAATATAGATTATAGAGTCAAACAACCTGGGGAGAGTTGAGCAAATAGTTATTACCTGTATCTTTTCTTCCTTTGATCCGTCACCTTCTAAATCCTGGAAGATATTACCAAAAAATACCATATCATAATAAGATTATTGTTTTTAGTCTAGTATATCATAGAAAAATTGTTTTTTTTGGAAAATGATATAGCACATGAATGTTACGTGTTTATTCAGGATCTTCACCGTTTTCATTACTATTTTAGTCTTATCACAGTGATCAGTAAACCTAATCACACTTTTCATCAGACAGCTGTTTTGCACATACTAAGCCAATAACAGACAATTGCACTTCTTTATTTTATACTTTCCTATGGTTTCTAGAGAAATATTGATGAACTAAAACTGATAATTCAATGTTTCAAACAGAGAAATTTAACAGTGAAATTTTTGATAATTTTTATTGTTTTACTGGAACTATTTTTGGTTATGTTTGGTTTTCCCAATGTGACCCCCAATTTTACCAAGATTACTCTGTAAATAATGTTTATAACAGCATACAGATTAGCTTCCCTTGAACATATGTGTAATAGTATGATATTGTGGGGGCGCCCAACAGGGAATGAAATTGACCAGCAGTGCATAAATACAAAAATAATCATGTAACCTACCTGACTATGTACCCAAGTTGAGGTATGTTTTTCCTTGTAAGTTTTTAATGTTCTGAAAAAGAAATAGAAACTCAAGCAAATAATGTATTTCCTGAATATTTGTTTTTAATTTTAACACAGTGCACAACCTGTTTTTTGAACACTAAGAAGACAATCAAGGTTGGGGTTTTCTTCACACTTTAAAATAAATAGTTCCAAATATTTCCAGGAATTTTCACAGCAGAAAGCATGTGCTTATTGCACTATTGAAGTTACAGTTGCTGCTCATCATGCAAACAAACACATCATTATATTGTGGTGCAATATATAATTGACTCACAGTCTTGGAAAACCGCCCTTAATGCATGTGTGTAAAGTATAGTCCCAGATTAGCAAAAGGGAAGACACTTCCACATTTATGGAATTTTAATTTAAAAGAAGTCTCTTCTAAGAGAAAATCCACTAAAGGCAGAAAACATTGTCTCTAATTAGCCTGAACAAACTGCACAGGCTGATCTGGAACAACTCTAAATGCAAATAAATTAACCCAGTTTTTCCATAGACTGGGCTCGTTTTCACATACAATCAAGGAATAAGACAAGAATTGTAAATGGCCAAGCTCTCAGTGGGCCCCTGCTTATGCCATCCTTGCAACAATTCTCATGGAGTCATGATACTATATAAATATCCTACTTGTACAGGGTCTGACTATCCCTGCAACAATTCTCATTGAGTCATGATACTATGTAAACATCCTACTTGTACAGGGTCTGACTATCCCTGCAACAATTCTCATGGAGCCATGATACTATGTAAATATCCTACTTGTACAGGGTCTGACTATCCCTGCAACAATTCTCATGGAGCCATGATACTATGTAAATATCCTACTTGTACAGGGTCTGACTATCCCTGCAACAATTCTCATTGAGTCATGATACTATGTAAACATCCTACTTGTACAGGGTCTGACTATCCCTGCAACAATTCTCATGGAGCCATGATACTATGTAAATATCCTACTTGTACAGGGTCTGACTATCCCTGCAACGATTCTCATGGAGCCATGATACTATGTAAATATCCTACTTGTACAGGGTCTGACTATCCCTGCAACAATTCTCATGGAGCCATGATACTATGTAAATATCCTACTTGTACAGGGTCTGACTATCCCTGCAATAATTCTCATGGAGCCATGATACTATGTAAATATCCTACTTGTACAGGGTCTGACTATCCCTGCAACGATTCTCATGGAGTCATGATACTATGTAAATATCCTACTTGTACAGGGTCTGACTATCCCTGCAACAATTCTCATGGAGCCATGATACTATGTAAATATCCTACTTGTACGGGGTCTGACTATCCCTGCAACAATTCTCATGGAGCCATGATACTATGTAAATATCCTACTTGTACAGGGTCTGACTGTCCCTGCAACAATTCTCATGGAGTCATGATACTATGTAAATATCCTACTTGTACGGGGTCTGACTATCCCTGCAACAATTCTCATGGAGCCATGATACTATGTAAATATCCTACTTGTACAGGGTCTGACTATCCCTGCAACAATTCTCATGGAGCCATGATACTATGTAAATATCCTACTTGTATGGGGTCTGACTATCCCTGCAACAATTCTCATGGAGCCATGATACTATGTAAATATCCTACTTGTACGGGGTCTGACTATCCCTGCAACAATTCTCATGGAGTCATGATACTATGTAAATATCCTACTTGTACAGGGTCTGACTATCCCTGCAACAATTCTCATGGAGCCATGATACTATGTAAATATCCTACTTGTACAGGGTCTGACTATCCCTGCAACAATTCTCATGGAGTCATGATACTATGTAAATATCCTACTTGTACAGGGTCTGACTATCCCTGCAACAATTCTCATGGAGTCATGATACTATGTAAATATCCTACTTGTACAGGGTCTGACTATCCCTGCAACAATTCTCATGGAGCCATGATACTATGTAAATATCCTACTTGTACAGGGTCTGACTATCCCTGCAACAATTCTCATGGAGCCATGATACTATGTAAATATCCTACTTGTACAGGGTCTGACTATCCCTGCAACAATTCTCATGGAGCCATGATACTATGTAAATATCCTACTTGTACAGGGTCTGACTATCCCTGCAACAATTCTCATGGAGTCATGATACTATGTAAATATCCTACTTGTACGGGGTCTGACTATCCCTGCAACAATTCTCATTGAGTCATGATACTATGTAAATATCCTACTTGTAAGGGGTCTGACTATCCCTGCAACGATTCTCATTGAGTCATGATACTATGTTAATATCCTACTTGTACAGGGTCTGACTATTCCTGCAACAATTCTCATGGAGTCATGATACTATGTAAATATCCTACTTGTACAGGGTCTGACTATCCCTGCAACGATTCTCATGGAGCCATGATACTATGTAAATATCCTACTTGTACAGGGTCTGACTATCCCTGCAACAATTCTCATGGAGCCATGATACTATGTAAATATCCTACTTGTACAGGGTCTGACTATCCCTGCAACAATTCTAATGGAGCCATGATACTATGTAAATATCCTACTTGTACAGGGTTTGACTATCCCTGCAACGATTCTCATGGAGCCATGATACTATGTAAATATCCTACTTGTACAGGGTCTGACTATCCCTGCAACAATTATCATGGAGCCATGATACTATGTAAATATCCTACTTGTACAGGGTCTGACTATCCCTGCAACAATTCTCATGGAGCCATGATACTATGTAAATATCCTACTTGTACAGGGTCTGACTATCCCTGCAACAATTCTCATGGAGTCATGATACTATGTAAACATCCTACTTGTACGGGGTCTGACTATCCCTGCAACAATTCTAATGGAGTCATGATACTATGTAAATATCCTACTTGTACAGGGTCTGACTATCCCTGCAACGATTCTCATGGAGTCATGATACTATGTAAATATCCTACTTGTACAGGGTCTGACTATCCCTGCAACAATTCTCATGGAGTCATGATACTATGTAAATATCCTACTTGTACAGGGTCTGACTATCCCTGCAACAATTCTCATGGAGCCATGATACTATGTAAATATCCCACTTGTACAGGGTCTGACTATCCCTGCAACAATTCTCATTGACTCATGATACTATGTAAATATCCTACTTGTACAGGGTCTGACTATTCCTGCAACAATTCTCATGGAGCCATGATACTATGTAAATATCCTACTTGTACAGGGTCTGAATATCCCTGCAACAATTGTCATGGAGTCATGATACTATGTAAATATCCTACTTGTACAGGGTCTGACTATCCCTGCAACAATTCTCATGGAGCCATGATACTATGTAAATATCCTACTTGTACAGGGTCTGACTATCCCTGCAACAATTCTCATGGAGTCATGATACTATGTAAATATCCTACTTGTACAGGGTCTGACTATCCCTGCAACAATTCTCATGGAGCCATGATACTATGTAAATATCCTACTTGTACAGGGTCTGACTATCCCTGCAACAATTCTCATGGAGTCATGATACTATGTAAATATCCTACTTGTACAGGGTCTGACTATCCCTGCAACAATTCTCATGGAGCCATGATACTATGTAAATATCCTACTTGTACAGGGTCTGACTATCCCTGCAACAATTCTCATTTACTCATGATACTATGTAAATAACCTACTTGTACAGGGTCTGACTATCCCTGCAATAATTCTCATGGAGTCATGATACTATGTTAATATCCTACTTGTACAGGGTCTGACTATCCCTGCAACAATTCTCATGGAGTCATGATACTATGTAAATATCCTACTTGTACAGGGTCTGACTATTCCTGCAACGATTCTCATGGAGTCATGATACTATGTAAATATCCTACTTGTACAGGGTCTGACTATCCCTGCAACAATTCTCATGGAGTCATGATACTATGTTAATATCCTACTTGTACAGGGTCTGACTATTCCTGCAACAATTCTCATGGAGTCATGATACTATGTAAATATCCTACTTGTACAGGGTCTGACTATCCCTGCAACAATTATCATGGAGCCATGATACTATGTTAATATCCTACTTGTACAGGGTCTGACTATCCCTGCAACAATTCTCATGGAGTCATGATACTATGTAAATATCCTACTTGTACAGGGTCTGACTATTCCTGCAACAATTCTCATGGAGTCATGATACTATGTAAATATCCTACTTGTACAGGGTCTGACTATCCCTGCAACAATTCTCATGGAGCCATGATACTATGTTAATATCCTACTTGTACAGGGTCTGACTATCCCTGCAACGATTCTCATGGAGTCATGATACTATGTAAATATCCTACTTGTACAGGGTCTGACTATCCCTGCAACAATTCTCATGGAGTCATGATACTATGTTAATATCCTACTTGTACAGGGTCTGACTATTCCTGCAACAATTCTCATGGAGTCATGATACTATGTAAATATCCTACTTGTACAGGGTCTGACTATCCCTGCAACAATTCTCATGGAGCCATGATACTATGTAAATATCCTACTTGTACAGGGTCTGACTATCCCTGCAACGATTCTCATGGAGTCATGATACTATGTAAATATCCTACTTGTACGGGGTCTGACTATCCCTGCAACAATTCTCATGGAGCCATGATACTATGTAAATATCCTACTTGTACAGGGTCAGACTATCCCTGCAACAATTCTCATGGAGTCATGATACTATGTAAATATCCTACTTGTACAGGGTCTGACTATTCCTGCAACAATTCTCATGGAGTCATGATACTATGTAAATATCCTACTTGTACAGGGTCTGACTATTCCTGCAACAATTCTCATGGAGTCATGATACTATGTAAATATCCTACTTGTACAGGGTCTGACTATCCCTGCAACGATTCTCATGGAGTCATGATACTATGTTAATATCCTACTTGTACAGGGTCTGACTATTCCTGCAACAATTCTCATGGAGTCATGATACTATGTAAACATCCTACTTGTACGGGGTCTGACTATCCCTGCAACAATTCTCATGGAGTCATGATACTATGTAAATATCCTACTTGTAGAGGGTCTGACTATCCCTGCAACAATTCTCATGGAGCCATGATACTATGTAAATATCCTACTTGTACAGGGTCTGACTATCCCTGCAACAATTCTCATGGAGTCATGATACTATGTAAATATCCTACTTGTACAGGGTCTGACTATCCCTGCAACAATTCTCATGGAGCCATGATACTATGTAAACATCCTACTTGTACGGGGTCTGACTATCCCTGCAACAATTCTCATGGAGTCATGATACTATGTAAATATCCTACTTGTACAGTGTCTGACTATCCCTGCAACAATTCTCATGGACTCATGATACTATGTAAATATCCTACTTGTACAGGGTCTGTATCCAGTCCTTGTGAGCAATACTGAGGGATGTATCCGGCATGGAGGCGTCATTGGAATTCAGTGCTGCCTTCATCTTGTGGTATTGGTCGTGTACTAAAGACAATTGCTGGAACATAAAATAACCCTATACCACTTAGACATGTATTTTTACGCATTTGTGGTCCCTTAGGAAGTTAAATTTAATTTAAGAGCTTTCTTACTAGATTAAAGCTTTAAAGGCTTCATTTCCATCCCTTAGATACTGATGAGCAGCAAACAGCATAAAACCTGAACAGACTGCGAGTGATGCACAATATGAATTGCCAGTGCCAAGAAAATCTAAAGAGGTTACCTCTTCCCATTTCCTCATTCTTGAGTTTTGTTTTGATGGGCCATTTAACTGGAGAAGCATAGTAAAACTGTACAAGGCAATTAATCAAGGCATCATTTATGAACAATAGCAAGAAGTCTAATGGCTCCCGACTGTCCATTTTAAGTTCAACTGTACACAACCTGTATTGACCAGCTATTCTCCAAACCTAATTGATTTTGATGTCCACTTGTTTTTATAAATTAAAAGATTTATCGCCACTTTTCTTTAACTTTTGCATTCAGAAATAATTGCGTTTGTCAGTAGGAGCCCTGCCAAACTGGTCTCAAATGGAATCACATGCAAGGTATATATGTAAGCTACATACAGAAAAAAGGCAGCCCAATATTTCCATCCATATATATAACCTGTTATGCAAAAATCTTATTTTTCTATTTTTTAGCTACAGTGACATTGAATTGACATGCCCCAAATACAATCTCAAGCAAGGTATCCATACAAACTTACAACATGCAAAGTTTCATCAATACTTTTTGACCGGAAACTACCTGTTTTAAGTTGAACACATGGTTTTAAAAAAACTCACATTTAGAGCAGAACTTGAGAATATGTCCTCGACAGTTGAAGACTCTTCCTTCAGGTTGTCTGAGATGTATGTGGACTCATTCTGATCTTTGGAGGTCGGATACATCTAGAGAGGAGAAAAAGGAAGTTACTTGATGGAATTTTAGCACTTCAAAGGACAGAGATTTGCAAAAAAAGTAACTTGTTTAGAACTTTTTAGTATTCAGTTTACTTTGTATTTTTATGGATTTCAAGCTCATTTGTAAAACTGATCTTTTTTTTTTACAGATTTGCACAATAATACTAAACAACATACCAAGCATTTAACTCCAAAACAATGACCAACCATAAGCCATTTGCATTCACACTTCCTGTTCTTATTAAAATATACACATTATAGTTTCATTATAGTTTTTGTGATCAGGTGGGCTGAAACATTAAAAAGGGGACCAAAGGCCCTGGGCTTCTCACCTGAGAACCAAAGGAACTAAACTGTTCTTAGCAGCTGGTGTGATGTTTGTATTATAATTGGGCCGTGCTCTGTTAAAAGGGGGTTTAATGCATATGCGGATATGTTGTCCCAGATTAGCCTGTGCAGTCTGCACAGGCTAATCAGGGACCAAACTTTCAACTTTTATGATATTTTCTGTTTACATAAAGTATCTTCTTAGCAAAACTCCAGTTTAGGCAGAAAGTGTAGTCCCTGTAAACAGCACATGCTAATCTGGGACGATACTTTACGCACATGCATTAAACCCCTTTCCACAGAGCACCGCTCAAATGTGACCTCTGAACTTGCTTTTTACCCTGAATTTATTTTTAAACTTGACTGAGATATCGCTCAAACTAATGTTTGATAAAGTTTCATGCTGATCAGGGAAAAACATGTGATTTCTTAAATGTTCACAAGGTTTCAGTATAACAATATAAGGAAAACTATCCCGTCCCCTTGAAGCCATATTTTTCCACAGAAAAAAAATCAAACTTTGCCGAAATATCATAAGAACAAATGTTTCCAGGGACATTCAAAACAATTAAACAAAAAGTATCACTTATAGAAGGTTTGCAAAATTTCACTAAAGCCATTTAAGATTTTTCTTTGGCCTTATAAGGAAAACTGCCCCACACCATGTAAGTCATTATTTTACAAATGAGCAGAACTATTTACCAACTCAGCTGAGATATAATTACAACACATTTGCTGAGAAAGTCTCAAGAAGATTAGACAAAACAATTTTACATGAAGAGCTTTAACAACCTTTTTCATCAAAATTGATCAAGGATCACAGTTTTGAACTTGACTGAGATACCATTACCATTGGGACTAATGTTCTGACCCAGTTTTATGAAGATTGAGAAATAAATGTGGCCTATAGTGTTCACAAGGTTAACATTAAGGAAGCTCAAAGCCTGACAGACCAAAGGCAAAGGCAATTTTAAAAATTTCACCATGAGCATGTTATACTCAGTCTAGCTAAATCCACAATAACATTCAACTAAAAAATGACTAAGTTGTTAAACTGGAGTAATTTTCACTGAAATTTTAAAATCAAGACAACTGAACCTTCCAATGTAATGATAAATAAAATATTTAGAAAAGGCCCAACAAACCTCCTTCGGCGTGGCGACATAGCAGAACGCCTTCTCCAGGACCATCTTCTGGAAGACATAGTCGAGGTCGAGATGCTGTTGATCCCGAGCCTCCTGCTGGAACTCCAGGATAGTCCGCCACTGATCTGCTGTCACACGGAACTGAGCCAACGGGGGAGAGTACATATTAACCATTTAGAAATAAACACACAGAATTCTTCTTTTAATGTGACTAAGAAAATGTTACATGGTCTTCCACTGATCTGCCGCCACATGGAAATGAGTGAAAGGGGTGAGTGACTGAGTATATTTTAACATTCACAATCCATGAAAAAAAACAAGGGCACCGCATAACTGGTGCCAACATATGGCTGTGGGTGCAGTTTTGAATAAATGAAAGCTTATCAGATATTTATTTTTTTGAGGTCACAGTGACCTTGACCTTTTACCTACTGCTAGTGACCCAAAAATGGGTGTGGCGTGTAGAACACATCAAGGTGCATCTACTTATGAAGTTTCAAAGTTGTAGGTGGAAGCACTTTGATTTTAGAGGCAATGTTAAGGTTTTAGCACGACAACGGCGGACGACAAGCTGGCTATGACAATAGCTCGGGTTTTCTACGAAAACAGCCGAGCTAAAAAATCAAACCGGACATAAGGTTTGATAACTTTTTTAATTTACCAGACCTCAATAAATTTTACCAGACCTTGTTCTTCTATAACCAAATAATAGAAAATACCTTTATATAGTTTATTTTCTATTTTTATGATGTTCACAATTTTCAATAATTCTAAATACAATAAAATAGCAACTAAATTAAAACCTGTTCTGTTAAAGCATATGGTACAAATTTCAATTAAAAGTGAAGAAAGCTTTGAGATTTGTTCAAATATAAAAATTAATTTGACCCTTGCAACAGTCACTTCTACTGCTAACTTTCGCATCAAATCTTTACACGGAACAGGCAATGGTCGTGCGGTGTCAACTTTTGATTTACAAACATCACAAGGATTGAAACCAGTGAAATTCCATTCAACCAATAAACAAGAAATGTGTTTGTCAGAAACACAATGCCCCCTATTGCGCCGCTTTGAAATACAATTTCAAAATATCATTTGGCAGGTTTACAAATGATCTCCCTTTTAAAGCTTATTACTTCCCTTGTATTGTATTTTTTTACTTTTGACCTCGAAGGATGACCTTGACCTTTCACCACTCAAAATGTGCAGCTTCACGAGATACACATGCCAAATATCAAGTTGCTATCTTCAATAATCAAAAAGTTATGACCAAACGTTAACGAAGGTTAAAGTTTTGGTTAAAGTTTTGGGACACGCACAATGAATGACAGACAGACAAACAGACAGGCCAAAAACAATATACCCCCGATCTTTCGATCCGGGGGCATAAAAATTGCTGTTTCGCCTAGGTAACGAAACAAGGTGCAATATTTGACCGGTTCTAAGAATTGCACATGGAGTTGGGTATTTCCCAGCAAAAGTTCCACAGGTTGGTAAAATCCGTTTTATTTAAAAGTTAAATAATCTATCAAATAATCTATCAGTGTTTACATATTCCTAGTATGTTATCATTTTTACACCCCCCAAAAAGATTACATATTGTGTTTTTTTGTTGTGTATGAGGTGTGACAGTTTCGAGAAAAGAAACGAACATCTGAAAATGTTATCGGCATTTTCAGAGGTCTAACGTCTTTTGCATTATTTGCCATTCAGCAAACAAACCAGGAATTCTTTTAAATTGACCAAGAAAATGTTACTCGGTCTGCCACTTCTCTGCCGTCACACCGAACTGAGGGCATAGGGGAGAGAACAGTCATTGAAATCAACAGTTTGAGCAAACAAGTCCAGCCTTCTTTTATTAGGACCAATACAATGTTACAAAATCGTCTATATGAAACCAAGAATCTGAGCAAGTATGGTTTACAGGATTCGTATTATTTAGATTACTGGGGGGGGGGGTCTACCTCCTCCCAGTAATCTAAATAATCAGAATTAATTAAAACTAAACTAAATAAACTAAACTCAAAATAATACTACAGCTTTGCAATAAATGACTACACAAAACATCCATAAAACAAGACCAAGTATTCTAAATATGAGACCACAGCCCTTGCCTACCTTGACCTTGGGTATGACAAGTTGGAAGTTGTACAGCCCATACATGAGGTAGAGAGCCCCAGCCCTCACCAGGAAGGAAGATGGGGGCAGCCAGTAGGGCACAGCCAAGTCAAATACTTCCTCCACAAACTGAAACATAAACAACAGCAGCACATTGTTATAAAAGCCAAGTTTCCATAAAATACTCAGAACTATAAATGGTCACCAAGTCTGGTTATCTTGTTACTTAGTTACTATCACAGGCTCATAAACCCTTTACCACTGAGATAGGTATTTAACCCTTTACCAGTTATATAAGTATTTAACCCTTTGCCACTTAGATACATATTTAACCCATAAACACTTTTAACCCTATACCACTTAATTACTTATTCAGCCCTTTACCACTTAGAACGTATTTAACCCTTTACCAATTAAATACATATTTAACCTTTTACCTGTATTTTGATGCATTTGTAGTCCCATAGTTAAATAGTTAAATTTAATTAAAGACCAGATAAGGTCAGAGGTAAGATGGACCAGATAAGATGGACCAGATAAGGTCCAGATAAGATGGAAATTTGCATAAAATACTAATGGAAAATTTCCAAATACTCATGAATTATACCTTTGATGAGTGAAAAAAAGTCATAAAAATTGGCATACGCATTTTGTGCCATTATCAGTTTGACCAACAGTGCCCCAATTCAGATTATTTGATCAGCCATTTTAAAATGCATGTTTATATAAACAAGAGTAGATGTTCTTTATTATTAATACCGTACATGTTTTCTGCATGTTCATGTATACATTTTTTATAAAAAACAAAAGACTTTTGCGGGAGTATTTTAAATACTCCCTAAAAAGTCTTTGTATTTTATTCATCAGCTAAAAAAGTCATGAATGAAATATTCTTTATCTTAAAAATTATCTGGAGCTCTGAAAGACCTTCCTTACTAAATGCAAGTTTTAAAGGTGCCTTCAGTTCCAACCCTAAGATACTGATGAGCATCAACAGTATAAAACCTGAACTGACTGCAAGTTACTGCTTGCCTGTATTAGAACATGCTTTAAATGATCATGTGCCTTGTTTAAATAAGATAAAAATTGATTATGAAATGTTTGTGATATTAATCCTAATAAAATGAAAGATGAAAGGCAGGGCTAATAGATAACAATCGTATTTGCGTTATTACGAAATTAAAATAACCAAGATCATAATTAAATTCAGAATGAAGCGTACGAAAACGCAAATACAAATTTAATAACGTAATTCCCGTAAAAAGCCTTGTGTCATGAAACGCAATTTAATTCTTACAAAAACCGGGCATAAACTTTAGACTGGTTATTTTCCGTATGTACTGGAACAAGGATAAGGCCAGCAAGTAGAACCATTTAATACCACCGGAAAACTACACAAAGTCCTTTATGCGATTTATTTTCCACAATGACATGAGATGATGTAAGATGGTATACATGCGGTAAATACTGAAAATAGACAAAGACACTGAATAAGCTAATTACTAAAAACATTGACGGAGGATCTTTCTAATTTAACAATTTCTCATCGACATATAAACACATATTGACTTCAAAAGTACAAATACTGCAGTTGCATTTGGGAACTAGATTATTAAAGATTCAGAAAAATTATAAAAATAGTTATATAAATGAGGAATTTAAGCTCTAAAAGTTAAAATACGAAATGAGCACTAGTACGAACAAATTTGGGTACAAATCCAAAAATCTATAAAAACCTAAGTTGAGAGATTTTAACAAAAATTACTGCTAAGGTAGCGATTACATCATGAAATAATTAAATACTTCACTGACTTACACCATGCGACCTCCATAACGCTGCATTTATATTCAAATTGATGGAACAAAATTTAGTTCAAACATGGCTGACGTAAAAAAAACATGAGGCAAACAATCGACAGAAAAGATAACCAACTATCGAAAAGAAGCTACGAGCTAAATTAGCGGCAAGAGGTACACCCAGCTTGCTGGGGGACACAACACCGTACAAAAATGAAGCGGATAGTTTATATGCGTCACTGTATTTGTGATTTGTGCTTACTAAAGGTAATGTTGTTGTTGCAGCGATTTTCACGAACTTGGTCTTATTCAACGCAAAAATGAATGAACTTTGATCAGAAATTCAGTAATTGTTTGTTGTTATGTACAGGTACCTTTTTTAATTCCATTTGTATAAATAATATGGTAACCTTAGTAGATTTTTATTCTATTATATGTCATTCCCTAAATTACCCAATTGAGTAAAAAAAACAAGGTTGTAAAACCTAATTAAGCTAAAAACTAGGGGTGAACAGTTTTGCTAAAACTCTATTGAATTTACAAAAACCCTATTGTTGTCAAAACCAGGGGTTGATTACCCAATATGAGAGGACACAATATTTAAAGTAAATCACACAGCATTTTTATTTGAATCAATACTGTTGCATAATGAAAAGTATTATTCAATGGTGATTAATTGAATGTCTGGTATTTCCATTATATTTCTATCACAGAAACTTGAATAGTGGTATGTATCCCAGTATATCCAACGATATTTAGTAGTTTTTAACCTATACAATTGTCACTTTATTTCGTGACAAATAAACTTAAATTTTAACCTTAACAGTGCACACCTTATTTTTTGCAATCACGACTATTCCTGAAAAATAGCGGCGTACTACTACTAAAAATAAAAAGCCAAACCTCTCTGCATTCTCTCTGTGACTGCCGCCCGGCACAGAAATAAGACATGTTCATATCTCGCCATACTTCAGCGAATTTCGCGTATCTGACAGTTCCGAATTCAGCAAATGTTTGAAGCAACGTTTCAAAATCTTGTTTAACACCAAGTTCAGGTTGATATCTTGGTTTGGGATTTCTAGAAATTTTTGCAGACATTGTTAAAACATGACAATAGAAACACTCCAAATGTTAAACAACAACAACAACTAATACATATAGGTTAAAATATACTAATTTATCTTGTGTATGACGATTTACATACGAAGAATTGTGTCTTTGTGAACATCCTTATCCTCACTTTGAGCAAGCTGTTGGATTGCATGTCCCGAAATTCTTCACCGAATACCAATATTTCCATTAGCAACAGAATATTGAGTAGCATTTCTTACAGTCCTCTTGAATGGTTTGGGCTTTTTCGAGTACACTGCTCAGTACTCAGAGGGTCAGTGGATGGGAGCTTGATTGTTGTAACTAGCATTTACTACCTTAGGGCTGCCAAATACCCATATCCCGTTATCAGCAGGAGGTTGAGCTGCATGTCCCTATCCCGATCTCCGTCTGATACCAGTTTCCCTTACTTCAGCAGGAAGTTAGATTGCATGTCCTTCCCAAGTCAGCATGCGGACATTGCATGGGTAAATGTTGGCTTATGGACAAACCGTTGGCTTAATGTCAACTTTTGTGGAACAAAATTGGCATTTTGAAAGCCCAACCTTGTTTGTAAATTGCGCTGGCTAAGTATCGTCAAAAATCAAATGTCCAATTATATTTGTTATATGATTAGGCAAATATTGGCACAAAGTTGGCACTTATAATGAATGATTATGGTAATTTTGCTTAGGATGTTTTTTGTCAAGATCTGAAGAGAGGGAAAAACTCCTGTACATGGTTATTAAATTCACTGGATTGCTTTAGTTTTTTCTTCAGGGAAAATTGCAAAAAGCTTTTGTCCATCCACATCATAATTGAACAGTGATCTAAATTGTTTCGGTTTACCCTGTGTAACTATATCCCAACATTCTTCCTGTTACATATGTGTATTAATCGTCTGCACTGTCGGCATTAAGTGATTGTAACCTGCTTTCTGCTTGCGCTTCAATTCACTGGACTCAAATACTAGTTTTGCTTTCCACCTATAACGTGAACTGTGAGTTAATACAGCATGTATGCACAAGTCCTTTGTAATTTTTAATATGAATAAGCCCTATTTCACAAATGTAACATTTATTTTTAGTCTATCACCATAATTGGTGCAAACATCATGTCTACAAGAAATGATGAACAGTTTTGCAAATGCATTATCAAGAAATTGAACTGACAGATACATGAACATCTGTGACCTTGACCTTGAAGCAGAAAACAAAATTGGTTGTTTCACGTCACACACCATCCAGATATGCTGCTTATTTGAGAGGAATTATTTTGTTTTTTTACTGAAGCAATTTACTTCCAATGTTTACATTTATCAATTTAATTTAAAAACATTTAATGACAAACTTGCATGAATACATGCCAAAATCTGTGAAAAGGTCCCTTTAACAAAGGGAAATAATTTGATGGTCATATATATATGGAACTCCTTAGTGTACAGTTGGACTTGGCTGGGTATCCAACTTTACCTTCGAACTAATTATTATTTGTAGACAGTCTGAGGATGTTTCAATGATAATTGGCTGAGTTAAAGAGCAGAAACCAAAATTGGAGAACGACTGAAAGACAGTGCAGAAGCTATGCTTACATTTGGGGGCATAAACATAAAACACACATTTTTTTCTTTAACACAATTTTATTTTTCACCGTAACAGCGCTTTTTTGCAAGCATGACAGACAGAGTTCAGTGTAAGGAACTTCTTTTTTCAAATGTATGCACAGTTCCAATTTAAAATTTATTTAAAAACCGATGAATACTAGTTCATAAAGTTCATTGTAAATATGTGTCTGAATAGTTTGGCATTTCAACATATAGATCTATATAAACAAAGCCAGATATACAAAAGTCAAAATGGAAAATATTAATTTAGCAATTTTTTAAACAAATATGTATTATGTTATCAATAATACTTTGGTATATCAATAGATTAGCTAAGCTTGAACACTATTCTGAAACAGAATTGACTGTTCACATTTCAAACAAGATTAGAATTGACCCTTATCTATCTATATATACTGCCAAGCACCCTTTAGAGCATAATAGGCAGAGGGACATTATCAAGTCCGTTTCCTGGGAAGAACCAGTACTTGGTGTCTATGGAGGAGATAATGAGAAAGTTCCCCGAGTAGGAAGCGAACCCATAAACACCCGATCGTGGTAAGATGACTGATTACACATAGCAAAAATAATAATTAAAATCAGTTTAAAAACATACAATCATGTGGCTGGTGTGTTAGTTCATTACTTATACATAATCTGCTTTTCTTTCTTCTTCTCTATGTATTAAGCATTAATTTTAACAATGAAAATTTCATTTTTTGAAAAGGTTCAATGTTTCATGATCAGCTTTTATAACAATTAAGGTTATAGCCCTCAGGTCATGCATTTACATATATAGAATATGTTTACGACAATAAATCATTATTAAATATCAATCACAATACAAGACTCTTAGAATGAATCAAGTAATGTATGTATAAAACATGTAATATCAACTTCTTTTCTGTTTTGATTTCAGTACGATGTACATTCTTCATGAACAGTTCAGTTATTAGATAAACTGTTATTAAAAGCCCAGGAAAGCAGCCATTAAGTAATGCCTTTTTTCAGTCTATTTTAAAAGCCAATGAAGACTCAAAATCAACGAATATTTCGTACAATATTTCGAAAAATAAAGTTAACACATACAAAATCAATGTTCCTTATAGCAATAGCCAAAATGTAAACGCTAGATGTGGTCTGGTTACATAGATTTAACAAGATACAAAATGCTCTTTTTTTTTTTTTTTTTTTTTGTGGGACAATATATTCAACAAATGTTCAATGTATCAAATTGAAATTTTGGCTATTGTTATAAGGAACTCTAATTTTTATGGGTTAAATTTATGTTATGAAATATTGTTCGAAATATTCGTTGATTTTGAGTATTTATGTCACTTTAATAGTTGTGTCAACAACAACAAAATAAAGAAAACAAAAAATATTTGAAAACACTTAAACACTTTGAGGCATTAAAGATAAAACTCGTGTTTTTGAAGCCAACAATAAATTAACAATTATGACTAGAGAAATATTATCATAAATATAAATGCGATTATTTAACAGTTTACTAAGTGAAATAAATGAAATCACTTGCATATTATAAAAAGAACAATATTGTAAACAATAACGTTGACATTACAAAACAAAAGCTTTATTAGCTGGTACAATTTGATTTGTTTGAGCACAAAGTAGAACACAATATAGCAAATATATTTATGTTGCAAAATTAAGCCCAAGAAAGTGAACATACATGTATTAGCCCCAGGTCTTAGGCCATATGCAGCCAGTGTAGCCTCAGACCATCCTGCAATATTGCACAATCAGGCCATGAGCTAGGCTGTCCGCTATAGTGTAAGGCAAGGTTCGTGGTCTCATAAGTGGACAGGGTAGGGCATATGAGCTGCAAATGGAAGAGCTGCATATGGAAGAGAACCTATTTTCGCATGCCACAGCTCATTTTGTGAATCACTTTATCAACCAATTAACCCTTTACCACTTAGATACGTATTTAACCCTTTCCTACTTAGATATATATTTAACCCTTTCCCACTTACATACGTATTTTGACGCATTTGTTGTCCCTTAGAAAGTTGAATTTAATTAAATACATTTCTTACTAAATTCAAGTTTTAAAGACTTCATCTCCAACCCTAATATACTGATGACCAGCAAACAGCATAAAGCCTGAACAGACTGCGAGTAACTCGCAGGCTGATCTGTTTTAATGCTGTTTGCACATAGCCAATTGAACTTTGCTTCTCAGAAGGAAAGGGTTAAAAAGTGATGCAAATACATTCATACAACTATATTTCAAATAAAATAATACAACATACAAATTGGCTTCTTCAAATCACATGATGAGATTTGTTATAAGATATAAACACAATTGAAATATCCCATTATAAACTATTTGTCTGGAATGATCATTAACAACATGACATTGTAAAGAAAAGTGCCTAGAAAATGGTTGAACACTTTACATGGACAGAGAGTCTATAGAACACTTGACAACAACTATGGAAATAAACCAAAGGACTGAAGCTACAGTTAAGAAAATAAGTATGAAACATTTGGGCTGTGCTCTGTGAAAAGGGGGTTTAATGCATGTGCCTAAAGTGTTGACCCAGATTAGCCTGTGCAGTCTGCACAGGCTAATCAGGGATAGCACTTTCCGCTTTTATAAATTTTTTTTAAAGAAAGTCAATTCTTAACTAAAATTAAATTTCGGCGGAACGTGTCATTCCTGATTAGCCTGTGTTGACTGCACAGGCTAATCTTGGATTATACTTTACGCACATGCATTAGACCCCCTTTTCAGAGAGTGCAGCTCATTTGTTGAACACCTACATGCACATGGCAGTCAAATGCTAACAGGTATGTTAAATTCATCAAATACTGTAAAAATAAATATTGAACACTGTTTCGAGAAAAATAAAATGAAATAGGTGGGGAGAACATTTCAAATGAGATGAGTGTTTTTGTGACGATTTAAAGGACCGGCAATACAAAAAGGGACACAGCATAACTAACAAGCAAATTTGTTGAATTGATATCCCCCACCAATATGCTTCTGGACACAAAAGTGTTATATTTGACACTCAAAAAAGCATTTTTTCAAGATACAAAGGGCCATAACTCCGTTATTAACAGATGGTGTTCAATGCCATTTGGCGTGCATCATCCTCATATCCATATATATACTCATACCAAGTTTCAATGAAATCCGCCAGTGCATCATCCTCATATCCATATATATACTCATACCAAGTTTCAATGAAATCCGCCAAAGCACTTCCAAGATATGGCTCCGGATGGACAGACGGACGGACAACGCCAAAACAATATCCCTCCGCCTATGGCGGGGGATAAAAAACGTGAATGCATACCTCAGCAATGTGAAGGCTGTGATTAAAAGTTTCAAAGTTAAACATTTCAAATAAAATATTGCTAAAAAAAAATATATCCACATAGCTCCACAAGGAAATCTTATGGTGAACTAATAAGAGAATGTCAGGTAAAACTGTCTATGTGAAATAACATGTCTTCTATGAACACAAGGATTTTATCTTAATCATTTCAGCAATATTTGCATCAAAACATTTCAACGTGACAACAACAAACTGTTATAGACAGTGACTCTAAGAATTTCACAACTTCTAGGAAATTCTTTGTGTTTTCCTAAGAAACTATAAGAAAATACTGCACTGAGTAACAGAAGTGCTTACTAACACATCATATACACAACCTTTTCACTCACCAGAAAATTATTAAAGTATTTTAGTACAATTTTTCACACACACAGAACAAATGTACATCCCCAACTCAAGTATTTCTTTTTAAGAAAACAGATACAAAACATATAAGTGAACATGGTAATTCCCACATACCAAACCTAATTATTATCACCACTGTTATGGTTCCCTTCATTAATATTACTACTAAATACTTAACATGAGTCTTGCTCTGTGAAAAGGGGGTTTAATGCATGTGCTGGAAGTGTTGTCCCAGATTAGCCTGTGCAGTCTGAACAGGCTAATCAGGGACAACACTTTCCGCTTTTATGAAATTTTTCATTTAAAAAAGTCTCTTCTTAGCAAAAATTTAGTTTAGACGGAAAGTGTCATCTCTGATTAGCCTTGCGGACTGCACAGGCTAATCTGGGATGACACTGTACGCACATGCATTAAACCCCTTTTTTGCAGAGCACAGCTTATTAATGAATACATGACAGATAAAACATGCACTTCTTCAAGCAAGGCAATCCTGTTGATATGTTAGTTATCACATTATAAAGGAGGCACATCATTATACAAACAATTTCATAAATATGTTATCAAAATTAATTTCATTTTAGCACAAGATAGTAAATTTACACAACATGATTCAACGCATTAATAAAATGTGCATTTAATTTATGAATCTTCTTTTTTTACCAATTTCAATTATTTGTTTATCTACCAAACAATATCATCTTGCTATAACTTACTTTAACATTTTATAAACATATTTTTTTAACAAGAATGACAAAATTTGCTAACAATGTGGTCATTAACTCAACTCGAGGTCAATAATGAGCATGTTATGATGAAAACACAATATTGAAGGAGATTTCAGACTATAAGATCTATCAACAACACCTAAGAGACCTCTGCTGTATAATGAACACAAACATGAACGTCTTTTCAATGATAGTTCGGAGATACATGTAAAATGTGGTTTTCCCTTTCCAATTACAACCTTGCTTTATATAAATTACAGATGATTATTTCAAATAATTGCAAACTTGTTGAAATGAGAAACGGCAATGGATGAGCAATTTCAAGTTATCTTAAAACTCACGGTTTTACAGTCCATAAATCTGGCCTGTTAAAATTCTGTACAGGTTGACATGCTCCATGTTTTAATAACAACATTGCATGCAAGCTGTTCAAGAGTAAACTATGTTTCCTTTCTGAGCCATAAAGCACAATCAACTTAGTAAGCTGCATTAACCCTTTGAGCGCTGGAACCGGATTTTGAAGGCCTTTGCAAACAGTTTGGATCCTGATGAGACGCCACAAAACGTGGCGTCTCATCTGGATCCAAACTGTTTGCTATTCTGATAGTATTCTTTGAAAAAAAATCGACGAAAATGCTAATTTTAGAAATTAAGCAGACAACATTTTAGCAGACAACAAATTTCCCAGCATGCAAAGGGTTAAGTACTAAAATCAATAACTTACAAAGGCATGCAGCTAAAACATGACTAACACAGTTCATTCCGTCAATTAATATTAAATGAGACAGAACAATGCATATACATTTAAATAAATATGAACTATTAAAAGCAAAAGTATTTATTATGCTTTGTACTAATGGCACATGGAAAATACACCATTGAATATTTGTGCATCTTACATGTACAAGTGGATGCTTTTGTTTGAATTAATAAATATGTCATGTTCTGAGAAAACTGGGCATAATGCATGTGTGTAAAGTGTTGTCCCAGATTAGCCTGTGCAGACCGCACAGGTTTATCAGGGACGACACTTTCTGCCTAAACAAGATTTTTGGTAAGAAGGGACTTTCTTTAAACGAAAAATACCATTAAAGCGAAAGTGTCGTCCCTGATTAGCCTGTGCAGACCTGCACAGGCTAATATGTGACGAAACTTTACGTACATGCATTAAAACCAATTTTCTCAGAACACGACACAAATCAAATTACTTGATTGTCAAGAACACTCTCCAAATGATTGATCAGCTATGTTCACAACTATTTTCTGTAATATTGAAGCTAACATAGAATCTCAAAACCTTCTAGTGAGAGTATAGAAATTAAAATAGTTAAATTTGTAGTTATAATTAACAACATATAGTTAAAAATGTCATCAAATAAGAAAAATAATCACACTCAAAATGTGCAATCATCTGCTTTTATTCAGTAATGAAAACAATGCTTTCTTAAAGATGTCAGTTTAACTGTCCAATATCTATTGTCACACAGTGTTTTCGGCAATATCGATGTTTGGCAATGATGGTGGATAATAAATCATAATAATTACTGATTGTCTATAATACAAATTTCTGTTCCGGTTTAAAAAAAAAGAAACCTAAAAATCTGCAAACGTTTCGATGTTGCTGGATATTTAGTTATTATCAATAATACTGAGTTCTGTTCAGCGTCAAATAAAAAAAAAGAAACCTTAAAACTGGCACAATTTCAATGTTGGTGGATAATTATTGATTATCTATAATACTTAGCCTTGTCAAGCTTCAAACAAAATATGAAAACTAAAACCTAAAAATTTCGGCACTGGTGGGTGATGAGGACTACAAGGATAACACCCCTTGTCCTACACGAGTTTCAACACTTGGTAGACGCTGTTCTGGAAGACCCTCTTGAAGTGAGGTTCGGGCTTATCCTTCAGGATGGTACATGCAGGGGTGCCCCCTCGGTACTCCACGTCCTCTATGTCCCAGATCTCTGCCATGCTGCAACCCGGTCTGCAAACAGACATTCACACTGGAGATTTGTCAGAAATGTTAGCAATATCCCAGCATGTCATTGTCAGCAGTTTTCAAGGGCAAATAACATGTGTTCACCAATAGGCATAGAAATTAAGAATACAAGTGTTGTTTTTTACTATTAATGAATATAACATCATTCAAGAAAGCTTTGCAATGCTTTGCTTTTTATTAAAGCTGAGGTGTTGTCAACAACAAAACTTTTGAAAATAATAATTTTTTGTTATGTTTTATGTACCTCTCATAATATATAATTATGGGCTTTCCGCTTTTATATTTTCTGTTTAAAGAAAGTCTCATTTTAGCAAAAATCTTGTTTATGCGGAAAGTTTCATCCCTGATTAGCCTGTGCGGACTGCACAGGCTTATCTGGGACAACACTTTACACACATGCATTAAACCCTCTTTTCACAGACAAAAGCTCATATAAGATTCCACACTACCCAAACTGCTTAGCTTTTGACCTTTCAAATGTTCAAGCAAAGGATGATCTGACTGCTAAAAATGTAAAGTTTAAATCTCTTAGGAATACTTTAAACAAGCTTCAGGGTCAACTATTCTCTTTTCTATTGAAATCTTTGATAACAATAAAATCTCAGAGGATACAACAAAAACCCACTGTATTGCTACACACATGCATTAAACCCTCTTTTCACAGACAAAAGCTCATATAAGATTCCACACTACCCAAACTGCTTAGCTTTTGACCTTTCAAATGTTCAAGCAAAGGATGATCTGACTGCTAAAAATGTAAAGTTTAAATCTCTTAGGAATACTTTAAACAAGCTTCAGGGTCAACTATTCTCTTTTCTATTGAAATCTTTGATAACAATAAAATCTCAGAGGATACAACAAAAACCCACTGTATTGCTCCCTGTATGTCTTACTGAGCACACCTGGCAACCTACCTGGTCCTGCGCACACACCAGGAGTCCTCCAGTACCACATAGTCCACCTGTATGTCTTACTGAGCACACCTGGCAACCTACCTGGTCCTGCGCACACACCAGGAGTCCTCCAGTACCACATAGTCCACTTGAAGGTCTCGTAGGTTCTTCTTTACATCTGACAAAGGCCTCCGACTGTAGATCGAGTACACTTTCTTGGTACGCTCCCTTCAATGTAAGAGAGTAGTCCAAAGGGGTCAGAACCATAGTTGCAGGCAAACGGGCCTAAATATTTAGAGAAGTAACTATTCTGCGAGAGTAGGTTTTCTACGAGCGTTCCCAATACATTTATCAACAACAGTTATCATCAATATGGGCCGTGCTCTGTGTATAAGGTTTCGTGTGCGGAAAGTGTAGTTCCAGATTAGTCTGTGCAGTCCGAACAAGCTAATCTGGACGACACTTTCCGCATGAACTAGATTTTTGCTAAGAAGAGACTTTCTTTAAACAAAACAAGAGATGTGTTTGTCAGAAACACAATGCTACTGCGCCACTTTGAAGCCATATATTTGACCTTTGACCTTAAAGGATGACCTGGACCTTTCACCACTCAAAAAATGCAGCTCCATGAGATACACATGCATGCCAAATATCAAGTTGTTACGTTCAATATTGCAAAAGTTATGACCAAGGTTAAAGTTTTGTGACAGACGCGCAGCATGACAGACAGACAGGCCAAAAACAATATACCCCCGATCATTCAATCTGGAGGCATAAAAATATCATTAAAGCGGAAAGTGTGTCATCCCTGATTAACCTATGTGGACTGCACAGGCTAATCTGGGAACGGTACTTTATGCACATGCATTAATCCTCATTTTCACAGAGCACGGCACATATAAAGGAGGATTGACCTCAATGATATGTATATATACCCGGTGTAGATTTACTCTATCCGGTATAGATATACTAGATAACCTGCTGTCATGGATATTTAATTGACATATTAAGGTATTTATCCAAACAAACTTTTAATTATAAGTATTACGTTTAAACTTGTGTAACAAAAAATGCTTATATTTTTAAACTTTAATATAACAAGGGACAAAATTGTCACAAAACCAGGTTTTCAATTTGAAAAAAAAAAGAGTCTGATAAAGGGAGACAACTCAAACTGAACTGATTGTTAGTAATTAACCCCCTTTGTTTCAAAATAAATATATTTTTAGTCGTGTCGACCTTGACCTTGGAGATATTGACGTAATTCTTTTGTGCGACACACCGTCCAATGATGGTGAACAAATGTGCCAAATGATTTTAAAATTTCACAATGAATGACATAGTTATGGCCCGGACAAGCTCATTTATGGCCATTTTTGATCTTTGAACTCAAAGTGTGACCTTGACCTTGGAGATATCGACGTAATTCTTTCACACGACACACTGTCTAATGATGGTGAACAAATGTGCCAAATGATTTTAAAATCTCAAAATGAACGACAAAGTTATGGCCCGGACAAGCTTGTTCCGCCCACCTGCTAGCCGACATTCGCCTATGTAATAACCAGTTTTTTCCTTCGGAAATCTTGCAGGAAAGATTCCATTATGTAGATAAGTAAGGATTGAGGCTAATTGTTGACAACCTTCATAACAAGTGTGTGTATTTTGTTTTTCCGGGATGACATGTTTTTATCAGTTAACATGCGGTGTTTCCAAGATAATAAATGAAAATGTGTCATCAACACCTAATTGAGTGTTTGTGCTTTAAATAGAGAAATAAACTCTTATTTGGTTGTTTTGTCATACCAATGGACTGTTTATTAGTCATGTGATGAACAGGGCCCATCTCCTGTAGTGACCCACTACAAGCACATCATGGACTGACTGTTGCAAAGTCAAATTAATTTTGCTAATTCCTTTTTTTTCCAACAGCGGAAATCCACGAATGAATGTGTCTACAAAAATGTTAATTTCTGGAAAAAACAAGAAATGTTATGCTCATGAATATAGATGAGCCGCCTTCTGTGGAAAGGGGATTTAATGAATATGGGTAAAGTGTTGCCGCAGATTAGCCTGTGCAGTCCGTACTAGCCTGTGCAGTCAGCACAGGCTGATCAGAGACGACATTTTCCTCTTTAATGACATTTTTCATTTCAAGAAAGTCTCTTCTTAGCAAATATCAAGTTTAGCAGAAAAGGGTCGTCCCTGATTACCCTGTGCAGACTGCACAGGCTTATCTGGAACAACCCTTTACTCACATGCATTAAACCCCCTTTTCACAGAGCGCGGCTCAAATGCTTTGCAGTGCATGGATTGGAATGTTTAACCCATTCATGCCTAGCGTCCTGAAAAAAGGACATTGCAAACAGCGTAGACCCAGATGAGACGCCGCATGATGCAGCGTCTCATCTGGGTCTGCGCTGTTTGCTTAAAGAAATTTCTGTAAGAAATATTCTAAATAAAGAAATAACAAGGGCTGTTTGTAAAACATGCATGCCCCCCATATGGGCTCTCCGTTGTAGTGACAGCCATTGTGTGAATATGTTTTTTGTCACTGTATGTCAATGACCTGTGAAATGTATCCAATTAATAGTGCAAAAACCAATCAGGACCTATACTAATCAATTATATCCATTATATGATTGAGTCTTTGATTTTTTGGATTCCTTTCACACATTTTGACTTATTTGACAATATGTGAAACGTGCACACAATTTGTAATGTTTTATTTATTAATGGTAATGAAACATGTTATTTATAGCAGTTAACTCCCCTAGTCAATGACCACCATAGATAGCAATGCAATCTGATTAAAAATAGCCAAGGCTAGTGTTGTGTATTTGGCAAATGTATACAAGTGCAACTTGACCACATGACCAGTATCATGTGTTTACCACACACAGAAGTCAGTTATGTAATAGACCATTAATTCCGCTCCCAACTTTGGCCACTTGCCAAGATACTGACCAGTATCAGATGGGGTTGTGAAACTGTGTAAACAGTGAACACCAGTCCATGTAATACTGGCCTACCACTTGTACTAGTTGATTTGGAGTTAATACAGTAATGCATGTACAAATGAGACACTAAGCTCAAAAGTTAATTATATGTGCCTCTGAAAACTAACCAGAGGAGTGGGTTGAAATTTACAATCTTTACTTGGCATTTGAGGAAATCTGAACTCTCAGGGTTTGGATAGAACATCCCCAAATTAACTTTTCTTTACACTGTTGTTATTTTTGTTCAATACACAAATATTAACCTAACTTTACAAATCCTGTACAGTAAAGGAAACTAGATCTAAGTTGATATTTTAATATGCTTGATCCTATTTATGTATTAACATTGTTTTATACATACAAACTGTGTTGCTGTTTTTCAATTAACACGCAGATTAAAAATTAATAATATTTTTATGTATAATTTGAATTGACAAAATTAAATGCAAGTTGCGTAGCAAGAATTACATGTTTGATTTATTGTCAGTGAATCGTGACATTTTCTCAATGTTTCAGACCACCAGTTTGTCAAAGCTATCAACCGCTTGGATGGTCAAGCTAAATAGAATTGACCCAGCAAATCACAACTGTCCTGTTGCCATATAATATTACATATCATATTACATTGGTTTTTTAAATGTTTAATTCTCACGTCATTTCCATAAACATAGTATTTACTGGCACAGAAACAAAGGCTTATACATCATTATGAATGAACTTGTGTCAAAAATTCAATTTGTAAGTCTCTTTACTGGACAGTGTGTAAACAGAATAAACTAGTGACCTGAAAATCAATAGGGGTCATCTGCGAGTCAAGATCAATGTACCTATGAAGTGTCATGATCCTAGGCAAAAGCGTTCTTGAGTTATCATCCGAAAATCATTTTACAATTTCGGGTCACCGTGACCTTGACCTTTGACCTTGTGACCTCAAAATCAATAGGGGTCATCTGCGAGTCATGATCAATCTACCTATGAAGTTTCATGATCCTAGGCATATGCGTTCTTGAGTTATCATCCGAAAACCATTTTACTATTTCGGGTCACCGTGACCTTGACCTTTGACCTAGTGACCTCAAAATTAATAGGGGTCATCTGCCAGTCTTGATCAATCTACCCATGAAGTTTCATGATCCTAGGCGTATGCATTTTTGAGTTATCATCCGGAAACCATTTTACTATTTCGGGTCACCGTGACCTTGACCTTTGACCTAGTGACCTCAAAATCAATAGGGGTCATCTGCGAGTCATGTTCAATCTACCCATGAAGTTACATGATCCTAGGCGTATGCATTCTTGAGTTATCATCCGGAAACCATTTTACTATTTCGGGTCATCGTGACCTTGACCTTTGACCTAGTGACCTCAAAATCAATAGGGGTCATCTGCAAGTCATGATCAATCTACCCATGAAGTTTCATGATCCTAGGCGTATGCGTTCTTGAGTTATCATCCGGAAACCAATTTACTATTTCGGGTCACCGTGACCTTGACCTTTGACCTAGTGACCTCAAAATCAATAGGGGTCATCTGCGAGTCATGATCAATCTACCTATGAAGTTTCATGATCCTAGGCGTATGCGCTCTTGAGTTATCATCCGGAAACCACCTGGTGGACGGACCGACGGACCGACCGTCCGACCGACATGAGCAAAGCAATATACCCCCTCTTCTTCGAAGGGGGGCATAAATATACCAGACACCCCTACTTTGGGAAATAAATTGATCCAATTTAGAAGGATGGGAAAGTCCACTGGACATAAATGGGTTAATACCTCAGGCCAGCATCCTCATAGTGCGGGTGGTTGACAATAGGTCTTCCTGTAGACAGCTTCACAGTGGCCATGGTAGGCATGGGGCCTCCAAATACTGCATCTACCGGTATCAACACATTATTTGATTTAGATCCAAAATGGCTTATTCACTTTGCTTTTTATGAGGGAAATTGATTATTAACTTGTATGCATTCAATACATTTATTTGCATCTTTTATGGATATTTCAATGATGAAACCCAATTGACCAGAGTTCTAATGTTGACCCATACCCAAGTAACAGTAACCATTCAGCAAATTGTGCAGTAAAAGGACCATCTGAATCACAAGACAGACATACAAAATCAAATCAGTGCCTACTTTTGGGAGTTTTTGCATTGATCCACTCCACCAGTTCCTCCTGTGGTACGTTGCTGAACTCTCCCAGAATTCCCCACTGTGTCCGCAGGTTTGCTATACCCTGCACAGCCATACAGCCCACCAGCACAGTCAGGATGGCATAGTGACGCTCCCTCCCACCAAACCAACTGAAAAACTGGGAAACACAGGGAACCAGCTGAAAAACTGGGCACAAACAGGGAACCAGCTAAAAAAAGTGAGAATTAACAAGATGTACATTGAATATACAGGATACCAGGAGAAAAGTGCACTAGAGTGTCACAGACGTGACGAATATCCCCCACATGAAGAGCGGATGAAAAGTACTTGAAATAGGGAACACCATGCTGAATGTATAAAACGCACTAAGTGACCCGGAGACCTAGTTTTTGTCCCGGCATGGCCCATGTTTGAACATGGCCTAGAGATCATCTAGATAAAACTTCTGACCAAGTTTAGTTTAAACCTATTTATTTTAGCTCGATTGCATCGAAAGCCTTAGGCTTATATAAACGCTCTCGAGTCCGTTTCCTGGGCCTAGAACCAGTACTTGGTGTCTTTGGGGAGATCTAAGGAACACTCCCACGGTGGGGATCGAAACCGTGACCTCCCGGTCGTTAGACAGACACCATATCAATTACACCACGGCGACCAAGTTTGGCGAAGGTTGGATAAAAACTACTTGAATTAGAGAGCGGACAACATGCTGAATGTTAAAAAACGCACTAAGTGACCCCGTGACCTAGTTTTTGGCCCATGTTCATACTTGGCCTAGAAATCATCTAGATACAACTTCTGACCAAGTTTGGTGAATATTGGATGAAAATAACTTGAATGAGAGAGCGGACACTTAATACAGACCGACCAACAGACGGACTGACAGACAAGTTCATTCCTATATACCCCCCTAAACTCGTTTGTGGGGGTATAATAAACCAACAAAGTACCAACTGAAAAATTGTGAAAAAAAAGTAGAGTCCGCTAAATAGGTAGGCATGTAAGACTTGTAAGTGATTAACCCCCCCCCCTCAACACCACCATTATCATGCGTAGTAATATGTAGGGCATTGATGATAAGACAAGAAGTTTCTAAGGGCCCTTGGACCCTCGCCTGAGTTCATAGCCACCAATTGTTGAAGACTTTATCTAATCATAAAGTTTTTGACCCCACGACACCCACATTGACCAACGGCTCCTGCGGGAATATTTTTAAAGAAATTCTGTTCATATCATCATTTTAAATTCATTCTGTTTGCATTTAATAATATAAATAACAAATAATAATATTCCTAGATTTAACACACCATTTTATTTTACTTTTCCAGTTTTCTATGGAAATGGAAAATACCCCTAAATATTCCTAAATACTCTTTATGGCTGAAACAAAGGAGTAAAATACACTTTAACAATAATATCAGGGGGTGAAATTCCCTTTAGACTAAATCCTTATCTGGAGCTCTGTTATCAAGATAAATTTAAACATTCTGACCAAATTTCATTAAGATCAGATGAAAACTATGACCTCTATTGTCTACACAAGGTTTTTCTATGATTTGACCTAGTGACCTAGTTTTTGACCCCAGATGACCCAAATACATTCCAACCCAGGTTTTATCATGATTAACATTCTGGCCAAATTGTATTAAGTTTGGATGAAATCAATGGCCTCTACTGTCTACACATAAGGTTTTTCTATAATTTACCTAGTGACCTAGTTTTTGAACCCAGAAGACCCAAATAAAATCCCAACCCAGATTTCATCAAGATAAACATTCTGACCATATTTCATAAAGATTGGATGAAAACTGTGACCTCTATTGTGTACACAAGGTTTTTCTATTATTTGACCTAGTGACCTAGTTTTTGACTCCAGATGACCCAAATACAATCCCAACCCAGATTCCATCAAGATAAACATTCTGACCAAATTTCATAAAGATTGGATGAAAACTGTGACCTCTACTGTCTACATAAACAAATTGTTGACGGACGCATGTACACACGCACGCACAACGGACGCAGGACATCACACGGTCACATAAGCTCACCATATCACTTCGTGACAGGTGAGCTAAAAACTAAGGTAGATGGAGTTATGGTATTTGGTCACTGAACTCTTCCTAGTTGTCATCTGTTTATATTTGAAGTTTCAAGCTAATCCCTTCAGTAGATTTAGAGTTAATCCCTTCAATAGATTAAGAGTTATGCTCCGGACAAAATGGATACAAACAAGCAAATTCGTTGAATTGATATCCCCCGCCAATATGCTTCCAGACAAAAAGTATTATATTTGACACTCAAAAAAATATTTTTTCAAGATACAAAGCGCCATAACTCCTTTATTAACAGATGGTGAACAATGCCATTTGGCGTGCATCATCCTCTTATCCATATATATATACATTCATACCAAGTTTCAATGAAATCTGCCAAAGCACTTTCAAGATATGGCTCCGGACACACAAAAAAGCATTTTTTCAAGATACAAAGGGCCATAACTCTGTTATTAACAGATTGTGTACAATGCCATTTGGCGTGCATCATCCTCTTATCCATATATATACTCATACCAAGTTATAATGAAATCTTCCAAATCACTTCCAAGATATGGCTCCGGACGGCGAAAGGACGGACAGATAACGCCAAAACAATATACCTCCCTCTTTGGCGGGGGATAATTAACTATGAAATTAAATAAAGGGAAATAATTCAAAAACTACGGTCGACATTGTTATGGTTCTTGGTCACTGCACTTCTCCTAGTTGCCATCTGTTTATTTTCTAAGTTTAAAGTAAATCCATTCAATAGATTTGGAGTTATGCTCTGGACAAAGTTTCCGACAGAATGAAGGACGGACGGACGGAGACAAACTAAATTAATTTCGGCGGGGATAACTAGGCTTATAATTGTCAAGATAAACAATCTGACAAAGTTTCATCAAGATTGAGTTATAAATGTGTACTGGATAGCTAGTATTTGCCGGACAGCAGTATTTAACGGACGTTCTATTTATTTCATGTATTGTAACGCTTAATCACGATTTTCTTTGTCACATATTTACAGATGCTTGTTTCATTGAAGTTGACAGCAGCAATTTGTTAAAATGCTAGTGTTATAAATAGACAATTGCGATGTTAACAAATTTCGTCGCAATGTAATGTGACCTCTTCGCGGGGGATATTAATAGCACACACATGCTCAGAAGAAATCCCTTACTGAAACCCAACCTGTGTGCTTGATATTTTCGTTCATCTACTGCAATTCAGCAGGTCTCAATTATTTGTCTGACAACCACTTATTTTACCAGAATTTAATGTGTTTAACATGCACACATGATTTATATTATAGTTTTTTAACATGTGACATGTTTTTTTGATGCACATTATTAGGTATTAGGCCTATATTGTGTCCTCCTACTAGGCCTATATTGTGTCCTCATACTAGGCCTATATTGTGTCCTCGTACTAGGCCTATATTGTGTCCTCGTACTAGGCCTATATTGTGTCCTCGTACTAGGACTATATTGTGTCCTCGTACTAGGCCTATATTGTGTCCATATAAACATTCTGACAAAGCTTCATCAAGATTGGTTGAGAAATGAAGCTTTGATTGTGTTAACAAGCTCAAAGTTGAAGACCAACACCACACTTAATTCTATATAGGACAATCACAATAACAATTATTGCGCTCTTTGTGCTCAGGTAAGCTAAAACAAGAGGGCCAAGATGGCCCTAGTTCGCTCAACTGAGAGGAGTCGGTTCATTCAATCTTTACCAAATGTCAAACTTGACCTAGATATTGTCCAGACAAACATCCGTGTCAAGTTTCATCATTATTTCATCTGCGAGTCATGATCAATGTTCCTATGAAGTTTCATGATCCTAGGCGAAAGCATTCTTGAGTTATCATCCGGAAACCATTTTTCTAAGTTGAGTCACCGTGACCTTGATTGCCATTGTGTGAATACGATTTTTGGCACTGTGACCTTGACTTTTGACCTAGTGACCTGATAATCAATAGGGGTCATCTGCGAGTCATGATCAATATACCTATGAAGTTTCATGAACCTAGGCATAAGTGTTCTTGAGTTATCATCCAGAAACCATTTTACTATTTCGGGTCATCGTGACCTTGACCTTTGACCTAGTGACCAGAAAATCAATGGGGGTCATCTGCGAGTCATGATCAATGTACCTATGAAGTTACATGATCCTTGGCATAAGCGCTCTTGAGTTATCATCCCGAAACCATCTGGTGGACAGACGGACCGACATGAGTAAAACAATATACCCCCTCTTCTTCGAAAGGGGGGTGGTGGCCTAATGAGAAAACTGCCCCCCTCCCAGCAGCCATGTTATTCAACTGACCGGAACCATTTTTGAACTCAACTCTCGTATCAAGGAAACACATTTTTTGAGCAAATTTCATGAAAATTGGGCCAAAAATGTGACTTCTACTGTGTTCACATGTTTTTACTAAATACATATAGAGAAAAATGCCCCGCCCACTGGGGGTCATGTTTTTTCACCCATCCTGACCATTTTCAAACTCGTCTGAGATATCAATAAAACCAATGTTTTGACCAACTTTCATGATGATTGGGCACAAATTGTGACTTCTAGAGTGTTTACAAGGTTTCTCTATAGCCAAATAGGGAAAACTGCCACTATATACATATAGAGAAAAATGCCCCCACCCACTGGCGGCCATGTTTTTTCACCGATCTTGACCATTTTCGATCTCGTCCGACACATTAATTTAATCAATGTTTTGACCAACTTTCATGATGATTGGGCAAAAATTGTGACTTCTAGAGTGTTTACAAGGTTTCTCTACAGCCAAATAAGGAAAACTGCCCCGCCCACTGGTGGCCATGTTTTTCAACGGATCAAAACCACTTTTGAACTCAACCAAGATATCATTAAGACAAACATTTTGACAAAGTTACATGAATATTGGGCATGAAATGTGACTTCTACAGTGTTTACAAGGTTTTTCTTTTCTTTGACCTAGTGACCTAGTTTTTGACCAGGCACAACCCAGTTTCGAACTTAGCCTAGATTTCATTGGGACAAAGCTTCTGACCAAGTTTCATGAAGATGGAACAAGAAATGTGGCCTCTAGAGTGTTTACGAGCAAATGTTTACAGACGGACAGACGGACGGACAGACGGACGGACATACGACGGACAAAGAGCAATCAGGTGAGCTAAAAATGTGACCCTTGGGCATGGCAAGCTTTAACCACCACAGCTGCTTGGTTAAAAACAAGAGGGCCATGATGGCCCTGTATCGCTCCACTGCTGAAAAAAGGCTGACACAAGGGCTGTTTGTAAAACATGCATGCCCCCCATATGGGCTCTCAGTTGTAGTGACAGCCATTTTGTAAATATGTTTTTTGTCACTGTGACCTTGACCTTTGACCTAGTGACCTGAAAATCAATAGGGGTCATCTGGGAGTCATGATCAATGTACCTATGAAGTTTCATGATCCTAGCCATAAGCTTTCTTGAGTTATCATCGGGAAACCATTTTACTATTTCGGGTCACTGTGACCTTGACCTTTGACCTAGTGACCTCAAAATCAATAGAGGTCATCTGCCAGTCATGATCATTGTACCTATCAAGCTTCATGATCCTAGGCATAAGCGTTCTTGAATTATCATCCAGAAACCATTTCACTATTTCGGGTCACCGTGACCTTGACCTTTGACAGAGTGACCTCAAAATCAATAGGGGTCATCTGCGAGTCATGATCAATCTACCTATCAAGTTTCATGATCCTAGGCATAAGCATTCTTGAGTTATCATCCAGAAACCATTTTACTATTTCGGGTCACCGTGACCTTGACCTTTGACCTGAAAATCAATAGGGGTCATCTGCCAGTCATGATCAATGTAACTATGAAGTTTCATGATCCTAGGCATAAGCGTTCTTGAGTTATCATCCGGAAACTATTTTACTATTTTGGGTCACCATGACCTTGACCTTTGACCTAGTGACCTGAAAATCAATAGGGGTCATCTGCCAGTCATGATCAAACTACCTATTAAGTTTCATGATCCTAGGCATAAGCGTTCTTGAGTTATCATCGGGAAACCATTTTACTATTTCGGGTCACCATGACCTTGACCTTTGACCTTGTGACCTGAAAATCAATAGGGGTCATCTGCGAGTCATGATCAATCTACCTTTCAAGTTTCATGGTCCTAGGAATAAGCGTTCTTGAGTTATAAGAGCTCCAGATAAGGGCCGTACAGCCGTAAATACGGCTTTTTCATGAAGGTTTACGCATTTATTTTTATAAACTAGATGTACAATTACGACTTTAATATCCCTTTTACGCATTTACGAAAACATTCTGGCCGTACCGATACGTCCGCGTCAGCGCAGCATGATTTGTTGGTCTCTAACCTAACGGCGCTTTTTGTTTATTTAAATTACCGAAAAGTTGTAGACTGGATTCCGATATTATTGTCTATTCTGTCGCGTGATTTCCAGTAACTTGTAAACCCGTCAAAAACAATATGTCTGCGCGCAATGGAAGGCCGGCTAACTTTCGGTTTCAAAAAAACACTTTGTTGTCATATAATGGCTACATACGGTCATCTAACTATCCTGATATTCAATATGTCAACCCAGAAAAAGATATTGTTGCCCCGATATTAAACAATTTGATTGCATTGGTGGCTACTTTGCAACTTTGACAGTTAACTTCTAAACCAACATTCTTTTGAAATGAGACAGTGACATTAGTGTTCATTTACTTGGCTTACTAGTTGGCTTGTGTTTTCTTGTCAAGAAAAAATGAAGAAATAGTATCTAGTCATTCGTTTTAATGTGTAGTTTTATTTGTATAATAATGCTAAATATATTTATTATAATTGGTGCAAATGTTTCTGTAAAGTCAGTTATAAACCCTTCAATATACATGAACACGGGTAGTACAGTACTACCTGTATTTTTGGATATGGTAGTACAGGTACTTATTGATTTTCAGCATTACTCCTTTTCTTTCTGTCAGTGGCAGTACCATTACTAATTTCACAAATCCTTATCTGGAGCTCTGAGTTATCATCCGGTAACCATTTTACTATTTTGGGTCACCGTGACCTTGACCTTTGACCTAGTGACCTCAAAATCAATAGGGGTCATCTGCGAGTCATGGTCAATCTACTTATCAAGTTTCATGATCCTAGGCATAAGCGTTCTTGAGTTATCATCCGGAAACCATTTTACTATTTCGGGTGACCGTGACCTTGACCTTTGACCTAGTGACCTGAAAATCAATGGGGATCATCTACGAGTCATGATCAATCTACCTATCAAGTTTCATGATCCTAGGCATAAGCGTTCTTGAGTTATCATCCGGAAACCATTTTACTACTTCGGGTCACAGTGACCTTGACCTTTGACCTAGTGACCTCAAAATCAATAGGGGTCATCTGCGAGTCATGATCAATGTACCTATCAAGTTTCATAATCCTAGGCATAAGTGTTCTTGAGTTATCATCCGGAAACCATTTTACTTTTTCGGGTTACTGTGACCTTGACCTTTGACCTAGTGACCTGAAATCAATAGGGGTCACCTGCGAGTCATGATCAATCTACCTATCAAGTTTCATGATCCTAGGCATAAGCGTTCTTGAATTATCATCCGGAAACCATTTTACTACTTCGGGTCACAGTGACCTTGACCTTTGACCTAGTGACCTCAAAATCAATAAGGGTCATCTGCGAGTCATGATCAATGTACCTATGAAGTTTCATGATCCTTGGCCTAAGCATTCTTGAGTTATCATCCGGAAACCACCTGGTGGACGGACGGACCGACCAACTGACCGACATGTGCAAAGCAATATACCCCCTATTCTTCGAAGGGGGGCATAACAAATATTCTCGGCATGTGCAAATACTTAAATATAGGCCCTATTTAAGCACCTGTACACTTTTGTGACCCCCTGGGCTTGGTCAAATTTAACCCCAGGGGCATAATTTGAGCAAACTTTGTAGAGGACTACTATATCTCACTACATACAAAATGTGGTAGCCCTCGGTCCTAGAGTTAAGAACAAGAATATTTTAAAAGTTTTCACAAAATAAGCAAGATATAAGCGTATATAATGTTCAACTTTGTGACCCGCGGGTCAGGGTCAAATTTGACCCAAAGAGCATAATTTGAACAAACTTGGAAGAGGACTATAAGATGTTACTGCATACCAAATTTGGTAGCCATAGTCTGAATGGTTTTTGACAAGAAGATTTTTAAAGTTTGCACAAAATTGGCGCTTTTAAGCGTTTATTCAATTTTGTGACCCCCCGGGGCAGAGGTCAAAGTTGACCACAGAGGCATTATTTGAACAAATTTGGTAGAGGCTAATTAGATGTCACTACATACCAAATTTGGTAGCCCTAGGCCCAATGGTTATGGACGAAAAGATTTGTAAAGTTTTCACAAAATAGACCCTATATAAGCATATGTTCAATTTTGTAACCCCCGAGCCAGGGTCGAATTTGACCCCAGGGGCATAATTTGAACAAATTTGGTAGAGGACTATTAGATGTCGCTAGATACCAAATTTGATAGCCCTAGGCCAAATGGTTATGGACGAGAAAATTTTGAAAGTTTTCACAAAATAGGCCTTATATAAGCAAATTTTCAATTTTTTGACCCCCGGGGCATGGTCAAATTTGACCCCAGGGGCATAATTTGAACAAATTTGAAAGAGGTTCACCCCATGAACATTCCTGAGAAATTTCATCAGAATTGGACTAGTAGTTTAGAAGAAGAAGATGTTTAAAGGAAAAGTTAACGCAGGCACACACGACAGGACAAAGGACCATGACATAAGCCCCGCTGGCCTTTGGCCAGTGGAGCTAAAAACAACAACAAAAGTATACAAGGTTATATACCAAATGATACACTGTGGTGTCAGCAACTTTAAGTTTAATATTTTGAGATATAATTCTTTACCAATAAAGTGAACCCCAAGTTATTGAACAGTTTTGGACATAAAGGGCAAGTTCATTACCTGCCTGGAGGCAAGCAGAGAGGTTACGAGGCAGAGGTGAGGGGTCAAGAACAGCTTCAGTCTCATGATGATGATGGCCATGGCAGTGAACGCAGCCAGCTGGAACAGGTGGTACACTATCTGCAAGAAAGGTGTACACACAATATGAGCCGCGCTCTGTGAAAAGGGGGGTTTAATGAATGTGCGTAAAGTGTCGTCCCAGATAACCCTGTGCAGGCAGCACAGGCTAATCAGGGATGACAATTTCCGCATAAACTAGATTTATGCTAAGAAGAAACTTTCTTTCAACAAAAAATATCATAAAAGCGGAAAGTGTCGTCCCTGATTAGCCTGTGCACATTCATGAAACCCCCTTTTTACAGAGCACGGAAGATATCTATTAACCTCATTCATGTGACAGTCTCACAAAAACATAATTATGTAATTATGTTTATTACACCAGTCTATTTTTTTTTCAAGATCAACCCATTGACGGGTTTGGCCGTTGGGGGAGAAATGAGAGGACGACGATACAGCTATCCTCCTCCAGGGCTTTTTGTTCACTTTTTGGGAAGATAGCCCATGGCTTTGGAATAGGGAATTTTATCTGCATTTTCATGAAATTGGGAAAATAAATTCATTAGCCCTTTTTTCCACATGAAAAGTCCACTGATTAGGGAAATACTAAATTTGATATAACTCTTGATAATCATTCAAATTAAAAGAACAAAATAATATAATACTTTGTTAGATGTAATTGAACTGAAATTGAGATAAAATACGCATAAGACTACTTTCTAAAAAAAAAAAAAAAAAAAATATTTTATTTTATTTGGGGGAAATTGGGAATTTTTTGCCACATTTTGGGAAAAAAGTATACTTTTTGGGATTGGGAATATAGCCGCATTTCGGCTATAAAATCAGGCTAAAAAAAACCTGTCCTCCAGTCAGGTCTGTTGTGTGCTGCTGAGAGTAATTCATCCATGGGAAGGGATGTCCACTCTTTTATATAATTTAAAGAATATGTATCAACTAATGTCTTTCAGATAACAATAAGTATATTTATAACTTGATCTCTTCGGATAATGACCCTGATGTTCGTTAACTAACACAAAGTATGCATGTCAATACTTGAAAACGGTTTCAACTAGACCAAAGATAACATATTATTAAAAATTTGTATACCTCTGCATGGGGTTTACTTGTTTCGTCTGTATGATTGATAGTAACTTCATCTGAAGTTGAATTTTTCCAGGCCATATACTCTGACCTCAACAGCTGAAACCAAAAGAAGAGAATAATTTGTGTTGATTTCAAACTTTATTATTCGCTGAAAATCAGGAGTTTTTTTAGAATTTCAGGAAAAGGACATGTCTATTTATTAGGGCAAAAATGGCACAGAAAGCCATATTTAGGGTAAAATATAATGTCATTGAATCATCTAACTGAATTGAAAAAAAGCATTTGTTTACCTTTCAATATCTTCAATTTTACTAATATGACATTACAAATAACTGCATAGGGTGACACCAATATTGCTGCTGAACATTATATAAATCATTGTAAAATGTTCTTTGTTTGCAAATAAATTGAACTTAAATTAACAAACTCAACTGTTTAAGTGACACAATATCAGTGTTAACATTTGTAAAAAAATATTTCTTAATTTATCTTAAACCTTTTCTCCTTATTGATGAAATTAAATATTTTCTCAATCTTTACCAATTTTATTAGATGTGTTGTTCATTTGATGGACATGCCCTATTTTTTGTGCAGCTGAAAGTAAATTGGTATATGCCTGACAACATTTGCGAACCAATATATAAGGCTAATGTTGTTCGGCACTTTACTCCATTGAGTCGCTCCATTTGGGAAACAAACACTTGTTTACATTTTACATGCTTATACAGTTATCACAATACCAAACACTTCAAGAGTTAACCAATACCCTTTTTATTTCTTACACAAATTCAAAAACAAACATTCATCTAAGAGGAACAGTCCTGATATATGAAACAAAATCCCATGCCTTAGGGGGATTCTTCTCTTTTATATGA